>NW_027672932.1:0-68621 GCF_964194105.1 Spermophilus citellus | reverse complement strand
GATTTTATATCCTGCCACTTTGCTGAATTCATTTATTAGTTCTAGTAGTTTTTTTGTAGACCCTTTTGGGTCTTCTAGGTATAGAATCATGTCATCCGCAAATAGTGATAATTTAAGTTCTTCTTTTCCTATTTTTATGCCTTTAATTTCTTTCGTTTGTCTAATTGCTCTGGCCAGTGTTTCAAGAACTATATTGAATAGAAGTGGTGATAGGGGGCATCCCTGTCGTGTTCCAGATTTTAGAGGGAATGCCTTCAATTTTTCTCCATTCAGAATGATGCTAGCCTGAGGCTTGGCATAGATAGCTTTTACAATGTCGAGGTAAGTTCCTGTTATCCCTATTTTTTCTAACGTTTTGAACATAAAGGGATGCTGTACTTTGTCAAATGCTTCTTCTGTGTCTATTGAGATGATCATATGGTTCTTCTCTTTAAGCCTATTGATGTGGTGAATAACGTTTATTGATTTCCGTATATTGAACCATCCTTGCATCCCAGGGATGAATCCTACTTGATCATGGTGCACAATTTTTTTGATATGCCTTTGTATCCGATTCGCCAGAATTTTATTGAGGATTTTTGCATCTATGTTCATTAGAGATATTGGTCTGTAGTTTTCTTTCTTTGAGGCGTCCTTGTCTGGTTTTGGAATCAGGGTGATGTTGGCCTCATAGAATGAATTTGGAAGAGCTCCCTCTTTTTCTATTTCCTGAAATAACTTGAAAAGTACTGGTATTAATTCTTCTTTAAAGGTTTTGTAGAACTCCGCTGTATACCCATCCGGTCCTGGGCTTTTCTTGGTTGGAAGTTTTTTAATTGCTTCTTCTATTTCATCTATTGATATTGGTCTGTTTAGGTTGTGAGTTTCCTCCTTACTCAGTCTGGGCAAATCATATGACTTAAGGAATTTATCGATGTCTTCACTTTCTTCTATTTTATTGGAATATAGGTTTTCAAAATAATTTCTAATTGTTTTCTGTATTTCTGAAGCGTCTGTTGTAATATTGCCTTTTTCATCCCGTATGTTAGTGATTTGGGTTCTCTCTCTTCTTCTCTTTGTTAGTATGGCTAGGGGTCTGTCGATCTTATTTATTTTTTCAAAGAACCAACTTTTTGTTTTGTTAATTTTTTCAATAGTTTCTTTTGTTTCAATTTCATTGATTTCTGATCTGATTTTAATTAGTTCTTGCCTTCTGCTACATTTGCTATTGTTTTGCTCTTCCTTTTCTAGGGCTTTGAGATGAAGTGTGAGCTCATTTATTTGTTGTTTTTTCCTTTTTTTGAGGAATGACCTCCAGGCGATGAATTTCCCTCTTAAAACTGCTTTCATTGTGTCCCATAGATTCCGATATGTTGTGTCTGTATTTTCATTTATCTCTAAGAATTTTTTGATTTCCTCCTTTATGTCTTCTGTAACCCATTGATCATTCAGTAACATATTGTTCATTTTCCATGTGATGTAGGATTTTTCTTTCCTTCTTTTATCATTGATTTCCAGTTTCATTCCATTATGATCTGATAAAGTGCATGGTATTATCTCAACCCCTTTATATTTACTGAGGGTTGCCCTATGGCATAATATATGATCTATTTTTGAGAAGGTTCCATGTGCTGCTGAGAAAAAAGTATATCCACTTGATGATGGTTGATATATTCTATATATGTCAGTTAAGTCTAAGTTATTGATTGTGGTATTGAGGTCAATAGTTTCTTTATTCAACTTTTGTTTGGAGGATCTGTCCAATGGTGAGAGAGGTGTGTTGAAGTCACCCGTGATTATTGTGTTGTGGTCTATTTGATTCTTGAACTTGAGGAGAGTTTGTTTTATGAACGTCGCAGCACCATTATTTGGTGCATAAATATTGATAATTGTTATGTCTTGTTGGTGAATGGTTCCTTTTAACAGTATATAATGTCCTTCCTTATCCCTTTTGATTAACTTAGTCTTGAAGTCGATTTTATTCGATATGAGAATGGCCACGCCTGCTTGCTTACGAGGACCGTGTGCTTGGTATATTTTTTCCCAACCTTTTACCTTGAGCCTGTGTATGTCTTTTCCAGTCAGATGTGTCTCCTGGAGGCAGCATATCGTTGGATTTGTTTTTTTAATCCATGTTACCAGCCTATGTCGCTTTATTGGAGAGTTTAAGCCATTAACGTTTAGAGTTACTATTGATATATGGTTTGTACTTCCTGCCATGTTTGATTATTTATCTCTTTTTTTTTTCCCCTAATTTAGTTTGTTTCTCCATGATTAGCTTTCCTCCCATCCTCTGTCTTTACTGGGGCACTTCCCGCTGATGGTTTTGGTTATTGTTTTCCATTTCTTCCTCGTGTAGAGTTTTGCTCAAGACGCTTTGCAATGCTGGTTTTCTGGCTACAAATTCTTTTAGCTTTTGTTTATCATGGAAGATTTTTATTTCGTTGTCGTATCTGAAGCTTAATTTTGCTGGATACAGGATTCTTGGTTGGCATCCATTGTCTTTCAGTGTTTGAAATACATTGTTCCAGGATCTTCTCGCTTTCAGCGTCTGTGATGAAAAATCCGTTGTCAACCTTATTGGTTTACCCCTAAATGTAATCTGCCTCTTTTCTCTTGTAGCTTTTAATATTTTCTCTTTGTTCTGTACATTGGATAGCTTCATAACAATGTGTCTTGGCGTTGGTCTATTGTGATTTTGTGTGCTCGGTGTCCTGTATGCATCTACAATTTGTATATCTGTATCCTTTTTTATTTCTGGAAAGTTTTCTGTAATTATTTCCTTCAGTAAGTTACCCATTCCCTTGGCATGAATCTCTGTGCCCTCCTCTATCCCGATGACTCGTAAGTTTGGTTTTTTTATGTTATCCCAAATCTCTTGGATGTTTTTCTCGTGGTTTTTTACCAGCCTATCTGAGTTGGCTAGACTCTTTTCAAGGTGATATATTTTGTCTTCATTATCTGACGTTCTGGCTTCTACTTGCTCCACTCTGTTAGTGATACTCTCGATTGAGTTTTTAATTTGGTTTATCATTTCCTTCATTTCTAGAATTATTGTTTGATTTTTTTTATAACCTCTATCTCCTGATAAAGATGTTTAACTTCTTCTTTTATCTGTTTTTGTAATTCCTTTTCAATGTGATCTTTAAGGTTCCTATCCATCTGTCTAAGGTGTTCCTTGAGTTCTTTATATGGCCATTTTTCTGATGACTCCAGGTCCTCCTGAATATTTAGGCTGTCTTTCATTGTTTGTACTCCTTTTCTTCCTTGCTTTTTTATGCTCATGATACTTCTTGTTCTGTTTGACTGTTGAGTTACTGTTTACTCTTATAAGTTTATTTGATGCTTGGGAGGAGAGGTATTAGAAGGGAAGGGAAGAAGTCACTAAAGAGAGCAAGTGTAGGCAGGTGGAGTTCAAGAGAGGGGGAATAAGAAAGTTGAAAAGAAATGAAAAGACAAAAGAAAAAAAGTGAGAAGAAAGAGAGAAAAAACGAAAAAATAAAAATTTAAAACAAACGAAAAAAAATTATAATGGTAATAAAAAATGGAAATTGAAGTTTAAAAAAATAATAGTAATAATAATAGGATAAGAAAAATTAACAAAAAAAATTGAAACCATTAGTAAGAAAGTTAAAGAACACAACAATGTCAACTACAAAAAGTGAGAATAAAAAAAATACTAATAATACTCATTAAGAAAATAAAAAAAAATACTAATAATAAATGCAGTCATAAAGCTCGATTGACTTCTCTTCCAGTGGGTGGAGCTATGCCCACTGGGCCAGGCTTCTCCTCTTGATAGGTGGGAGCCAATCACTGTGCCTCAGCTTTTCTTCCCAGACTGTGCGAGTCTCCAGTCATGAATGTCTGGGTCCTTCTCTTGTGGTTCCTCAATCCAGGCCCCACTCACCTGTGATGCTTACCACATTACTGTCTACACGTCGGGTCTGCTGCACCTGGGAGCCCTGTTTTCATGGATGTCTGGGCACACCCTTTCTGTTTGCCTCCCTCAGGCCCTAAGTTTGTAGGGTTTGGGGCTGAGGACCCCCAGCGAATTTGTTTGCCCTCAGGTAGCAACTCCCCTGGTAGGTGGTGCAAGGGACCTCTGTTGTCGGCCCTGGTGGGGGCGATAGCCGGGAATTCTGTGCCGCTAATCCCACATCACTTCTGATTCCCTGGGTCTGGCTATGGTGCTCTGTTTTTTTTTTTTTTTTTTTACCTCTGTGAGATCATGTGGGCCGACTAGTTATTTCAGCTGGGTCGTTAGTGCTGAGTCACAAGAAGCAGGCGATCCGGGGCTTAAACGCAGCAGATACGTGCTCAGTGTGTGTTTTCTGAGGGGCCCAAAGTGTACGCCCTAGCTCCACGTCAGCTCAGCATTGCCTAGTGATCCTGAGCAAATAGGCTTTAGATAGCAGCGCCGCCGCGGCCTCCGCTGTTCCTCGGCCCGGTGCCTAGCTCCTGGGGCCCAAGCGGCTGCCGCCGCGGCTCTCCAACCGCCTCCTCCGGAGCACGAGTCCTCTCGCAGGGGGATGCCGAATGACCCAGCCTTCGGAGGACAGGGCTCGGCACGCAGCCCAGTTCTAGTCTCTAGAAGCGGCAGCTAGACCGTTTAGACAGGGCCCTCAAGACAGCGTGCCGAAAGCAAATGGCAGCTCCAGCGGAGTGGATTTTCGGCCCCGAAACCCCAGCCCAGCCAACAATTTCAGTCCATTAATTCTCCCTGTATAGTCATTATTAAAAAAAAAAAAAAAAAGGGCGGGGGTGTACTAAGCTTTCTTAGCCTCAGGTACTTAGGATCCACTGCTGATTACCCATTCAGCTTCTCTGCGGGGAGTGAAGTGGAAGAGGAATAGATGGGCGCAAAGCGTGGCTCTGAGCAGAAAATCGTCAGGGAGCCAAGCGTCCTCTTTTTCAATCTCTTTGTTTTTTTTTTTTCTCCCGCTTGGCCGGGTGGTCCACTACAGACTAATGGTGAAAGGCGCTCTAACAAGCTGCGCAAAGTCTCGATTAAAGCCTCTGCTCCGAGCTCCAGGCTCAGCACTTCAGCCACCCCCATACGCAGCCCAGTTCGCTATTTCATAGAGGCTTGGTTAGATTCCCTTCACGTCGCCTCCTGGGATGGGCGGGCGGGGGGCTGTTTGACGAGCGGGCGGAGACCCTTCTCGCAGCGCCAGGTCCCGCAGGCGGCGGTAACCCTTCTCGCTGCGCCAGGTCCCGCCTCCGGGGGCCGTTTACAAAACCGGGCAGGCAGCTCCGGCTGCCGTTTGGCGGCGGCTGGCAGCGGAACTACTCCTCTGCACCGCGTGGCCAAGATTCACTCATCTGGGACAAACTGTCACCTCTAATCAACTTACTAATTTCCGGCAGGTCTCTTTTCAGCGGAGTTTTGCTCGAAGTACCTCAGTAGGTAGAATCTGGGTGTATTAATGGATCTTTTTGATCCCGTTACTGTAGAGATAGTGAACGTGCTGCTTACTCGCCGGCCGCCATCTTAGCTCTCCTCACAATATATTTTAAAAATTTACCAACTTTCTTCTGCTTCATTAAAAGTATGAAACATGCAAATATTTGGGGACTGTTCAAAAAAGGGGTTCCTGTTTACCACCAGAAAAAAAAACACAGCTAAGTCAACTGTAAGAAAAGTTATGAATTAATCCAAGGGAATAGTAAATTATCATTTAAATGAAGTTTACTGAACTAAACAAACACACAAAAACAGAATAAAAATTAGTCTAGAATTATTAATAGTAATAAGCAGAAAATGTGTGTTGAAAGAATTTCTTTAGAAAATGTCTGAAAATGTCAAGGAGTACACAGCAACATAGGAGGTTGAGCCAGAAGGATCAAAATTTCAAGGCCAGCCAAAGTAAAATGAAAAAAAAAAATAAAAAGTGGGAAATAATCCTCAAGTTTTCTTTCTAGTACTAATGAACACATCTCAGAAAATAGGAAATATAAAACATCCAAGCCACTTAATTATCACCAAGTTGTAAAGACTCAAAGCAGGTATTAAACTAAGTTTTTAAACTCAGAATATTGAGAGCATCCAAGAGAAAAAGATGGGTCACCTAGAAATGTGTAACTAAATAATTGTGAAATCCTTAGTTGAAACTTCACAACACAGAAAGGAATTCAGGGCTATTTTCAAAAAATGAAAGAATAAAATTATCAAACAAGACATTATATTCACAGCTACTATATTTCAAAAGAGAAGGAAAATAATGACTTTAAAGATATAAAAATGCACACATTACTCATCAACACTAGCTGTTCTCTGCAAGTACGAGAGGTAATCCTTCATACTACAATGTAAATGTGCCCAGCAACACAAGTCATATGAAATTTTAAACATGTCTTGGCACAAACAATTATATTGTACTGTAATGATGGTTCACAAAATATGTAATTTTGCAAGAGAATTTGAAAGAAAAAAGCATAAAAACAAAAGTGTAAATAAGCATATATATCTGTAACAATAATATAATTTTGAAAGGACACATAAATATAACAATTTTTTAATACAGTGAAGTCAAGTTGAAACTCATACAAAGTATGCGAAGGAGATAATTCAGTTTTAAGATTTTTTTGTTGCCAAATGCAAGATTACAAAATTCTGATCAAAACAAACCTTGGCTATCTGATTTAACTCTAAAAATTACAACTGTTGGTAGTCCGCAGGATACTCTAAATCTAAAAACACACACATACACGGAAAGCAAGAGGATATAAGAAGGACAAATACAAAGGTGACCGAACACAATCTGGGCTGTCTAAATTATTGTACACAAAATATAGTTTAAGACAGTAATAGGACATAGAAGACGTTTTAAATTTAAAAATAACCTTTGAAAAGAGGCAAAATTGAGAAAAGGAACCTTTCCCTAGGTTCTGAATTAAGAGTAAATACATTCACAACAAACATCCTACTTTCCAAACACACAAAGAAAACATTGAGAGAGTTGAATGTAAACCAAGAATCACTGTCATACTAAAAGACATCAATCCCCACTTACTGAAAAGGGAAATACAGTGAAGCAAAATGGTAATTGCAAAGCATAAGACTTTACAATAGTTTCAAAATATTTTCAGACTTATAGAATCCCTGTTCTTAATCACAAATGGGATATTATGCTGGATAGACCAATTTTATGTATTAAAAAAAAGGTTAATACACATTTAAGTGATAGTTATTTTTTAACCAACATGGAATAAATATTTGAAGTCAAAAGTGGTAGGGATTTTCAAAAATCCCTAAATATATGTCAGTTGATTGAACACTCTTGGGCATGCTGTTGTTCAAGAATTGAAAGATAAAAATTAAAAGATGTTTATACTACTTAAAGTTAACCAGAATCTCCAGGTAATATTCATCAAACTCACATTGTCAAAAAGTTTTTGTTTTTTGCAGAGAAATCTATCTTTTAAATTATATGAATATCCCCCCAAATACAAATAAGACTTTTTCCTGCTAAAAAAATATACTAAAAGTTACAGCATTCAATTGTAAATGCAGACTTGGAGTTAGGTAAATGGAGTTCTTAGTGAGTGTGGCAATAAGCCCTCACATCAATAGCAAATTAAAAACATTACACATCAGTGTTGTTACAATGTTATTCAACAGAGCCATCATGGGGGATGCAAACCAAATATCCCTTGAAAAGAATGGATGAGCCAATTTAAAATATAGAAACAATAAAACTTTGAAGTCAAGGAATTTATTCTAATTATATATTTTACAAAATGTATGTACACTAGGTTAACTGAAATGTCACAGAAAGAATACTGAAGAATTCTAGAACATGACATCTCTAAACTAAAGAAGCAGCTTTCTGAACAAAAGAGAATGGTTTTGTGATGGGGAGACAGAAATCAGCCTTTGCTTCCTAGGCATTGTTTTATTTATTTATTTTTTTTTGAGATGCAAACTTTTTAGAGATATATTGCATAACAATTTGAATTAATGTTACTGAACTGTGTATTTAAAATTTTGGAGGCAGTTTTATTTTGTAGTTTTGATTTTAATAATAATTACAAAATTTCATAAAAGAGAATTGCAACATTTCTCAAAAAGCTACATTTAAAATAATGTCTTTATTATTTATTAATGTCTTTATCCTATAAAAAAGAACAAACTAATCAATATACAAATGATGGACATGCATGTAATCTCAGCTATTAGGAAGTCTGAGGCAGAAGAATTGCAAATTCAAGACATCCTCAATAACTTAGTGAGAACCTCTCTCCAAATATGAATGAAAATGAGCTTGGGGTCTAGTTCAACATTCAAGTATCACTGCCATCAATCCCATTACATTTACATATAGAAAACTTCAATTTCTAAGTACATGGGCAGAATGAAAAGCCAATCAACATAAAATACAAAAGTCATAGACAAAAGAGGCTTAATATTTATACAAGCAAAAGCATATATAATATGATTGGAAATACAAACAAGAGTCATGCATATCTTAATTTGTAAAGCAATTCACTGATATGAGGAAACCCCATCTATAACATGGAACCCTCTGTACACAATAAAAACATATTGAAAAAATTAACCAACCAAATTGTAAATATCCACAGATGTATTATTTTACGAATCCTCTTATTCAACTACAACTTACACCATCTCTCAGAAGAGCAATCTTTGTCCATCTTGACATTCATTCCATGGCAGATAATTTCACAGAAAATCCATTACACATATTCAGAAAGAACTCTGATAAGGAAATTTTAGTGAAGAAAATGTACAAATAAGATTAGAGAAACTGACTTATGATAGTAATGTATTACAATGGGTTGACCTAGAGGTCTTGAGAAATGTGCAAAAATTTTCTGCAAATAATGCAAGTAGGGTTGGAGTTGTCGACTAGTGGTAGAGTGCTTGCCTAGCATGTATGAAGCCCTGGGTTTGATCCTCAGCACCATATATGAAAAAATGGGAAATTCATTAACAACTAAAAAATATTTTAAAAAGTTATGGAAGTGCTGTCAGATAATATTGACACTCAAGGCAAGGGGAGTGTTTTGTTGTTAATTTGAATGTTCCGATACATTACTGGAGGAAAAGCAGGAGACTAGGTAATTTTAAAGCAGAAAACAAAGGACAGGTTTTTCTATGATAACAAGAGAAAGAAATCAAGGCTTCTCAAAAATCTTTTCTGTTGGGTAACTTCTCAATCAACCTTAATGAATTTAGGCTTCCTCCTCTACCTTAACTATGTCCTCTGCTATATGTGGGCCACAGGATTTGACATCACTGCATTCCTCTAAGTCAACCATATGTCAAGTGAAGGATATATATCATGCCAACAAAGGAAAACATTAAGGAAGAAAAGAAACATCATTAACATTTTTTTGTCAGCACCGAGAACTACCAAATCTTCTTTATTGATAGCATAAATGTGAAACTGATTCTTCTGGAGAAGTTCCCAAAATATATACTTCAAGGGAAGAAAATTAAATAATGATAATTAGGAATTTTGAAGGAAAGTTATGCTCACCCACAAAGAGCAGGTTGCTGTAGGTCTCCAACATCACTTCTCTATATAAATGCTGCTGAGCAGGATCCAGGCATTCCCATTCCTCCTCAGAGAAATCAATCTCCACATCCCTGAATTTCAATGGCTCCTAAAATAAAAATTGGTACATCAATAGCACATGGACCAAACCATTATTTAGTTTTTAGTTTGAATTAACAGTTAATAGAACTGACAGTCATGTAGGTGAGTGACTTTAATTATATAAAAATATACGTTCCATTATCGTTCCATTATCTAATTCAAAGGAAAATACATAAGTCCAAAACGGTGTGTGTGTGTGTGTGTGTGTGTGTGTGTGTGTGTGTGTGTATTCCATATCAGAGTGAAGTGAAGGATATATACCATAATCCAAGCAATGAATAAAGCCCAACTCCTAACTTTTCTGCTATCAGTGAATGTGAAATTTGGTGGACATTACAGATGCAAATCAGACCCTTCAAAGATATTCTTATAAAGACATTGTGCCCAAGGGAAACAAAAGAGTGGTAAAAAAGCTTTTGAAAACAGTCTGGTTCCTATTCTCTCTGCTTTATATCCATGAGATAGATTGAGCTCCCAAAACAATTAGTTTCAAGTATCATCCATGACACATTCCCAATGTGTAAAATATTCATATAATATTAACGTTTGGAGACATGTAAAGTGACACTTCCACCTCGTGAAAAGACAAACTTGAAATATTTCAAGTTCTATAAGCAGTTCAATGAGTGAATAAGATTGGAACAATAGAGGTCCAGACAACAGCACATATGTGTTCAAAATACTGAGGCAAAGAAATGGTTAATAAAAGAAAAAATACCTTTTGATATAATTGTAATGGAAAAATAATAGTAACAATAAGTTACTTAAGACTCATACAACCAAGTAAATATAACCAAGGAAACCGATGGTTTTGAGAAATACATAATAAAATTATTAGTCATAAGAGGCACAGGACTGTCAACATCTGTGTGTGCAAAAGGAAGATGAGATCAGTAAGACACACCAGAAGTGTCCACACGGGTTTTCTGCACGTGGATGGATCCTAATTACTTAAACATAGCTACTTTATTGGAACAATTACCTTGACACCAGAGCATAATCACCCCATCTACACAAGTAATCAATTAAAAATCTTCAATAGCAAATGAGCGAATTGGAATTGTATGGTATCAAAATTTTATGAAAGAACAACAACAAGAAGACAAATCAGGTTAGTAGATGATTAGAGTCACTGTTCACAAAACACAAAAAATAAAAATCCTGACATGTTAGAATAAATATATTTTCCAAACTGTGGAGCACCCTCACTGTAACACTGTAGCCTTCTGTGGCTCATTCCTAAGAAGTAAGTGAGGTAATTCTGGATAGCTAAGAAAATAAAGTCCACACACCTCAGATACCTTTGGCAAAGAAAGAAAATGCTTAGTCTTCCAGAGTCACAATTCTCACCATTTAACAGACACATAGCTGCAGTCAGTTATAAGTCACTTATAAGTCTGATGTCACTTTTAAGTCCCAGAATGTCATCTACACTGCTGATCAACTTCCTGTAAGTTGGTGGACCCTACAACTACCAAACATAGAAAGGAGCATTCAATATTAAGTGTTAGTTATCTACAACTCTAATAAATGATTAAACACAACCATGATAAAATCCTAACAAGTTTTTGCATAAATATTGAAAAATTGGCTTCTAAAGGCTATATGGAGAAGGCAGGCATAGAGAGTGGTCAACAATTCTGTAGAATAAGTTTACAGGACTGAAATATTGGATGCTGAGATGTACTATGAACTTAAAGTAACACAAAAGGTGAGATATGTGGCAAGGAGTATACAAACAGGTTAGTGGAATACAACAAAACCTAGAAAGAAACTGAAAAAAAAATACAAGAAATGGAAGGACTTCACTGGAGATGATATAATATTTTTAATTAATTATGAATAACTTGGCATCTGTATGCAAAGAAATGAATTTGACACAGAACTTGCAACTTTTAAAAAATGAAAACATTCATCTGAAAGAAAATGTTAAATTTGTAGCTTGTGTCAGACAACATAGCAGAAATTCTATATGGCTTTGTCTTTGACATGAACATTCAAAGTCAGAAGCAGCATCTATAAATGAGAAACTTAATAAATTTTTATTCTGTTGAAAACTATTCTGTATTTTGAAGTATGCTATAAACTGAATGAGAAGAAACTAGATGAAGTATTTGCCAAACATATATATATGGCACTGGGTTTGATCTTCAGCACCACATATAAACTAATAACAAATAAAGGTCCATTGATAACTAAATAATATTTTAATAAAAACACTGAGCAAGAAAACAATGAGTTTCAAAATGGCACTATCACATATAATGATATTAGAAACTCATAAGGAGCAATAGTAAGAATAATATAATTAAAAACTATAATATATACAGATCCATGGAAATGAGATTTGTGTATCTATCTACATCTGTTTTTCTATAGACTTCTGTATATGTACATACTTAGATTTATAATTATTGATATATAAAATCCAGAATTACATAGTTTAAGCATATATCTTAAAAAACTTTATTATAATTTATTCATTAATGACTCATTGTATATAATTTATGCATAAATACAGAATAACTTGTAAGGTTTTCACTTAGAGATATTTACATGATAATATTTTATGGAGTTATGGTTGTAGTTAAGTGGTGCAGAATTTGTACAGCTTGTGCAAGACCTTGGATTTGATTACAGCAGCACAAAAACAAATGCAATAGTTTCCACTAAGGCCATGATAACATAGTGACATTTGACAGATATTTCAGTCATTTTCTTGGAAAACCACAGAATTTAGTGGGTTTCTGTGTCTCCTATATGTAGTAGAAACTTCAATGTCTGAAAACTTCTACTTGAAATATTTTTACTAACCCCCATTAATTTCTAATGTCATTAAGTTAAAGCAATCAATCATGATCCTAGTGTACCTTAAGCATAATTTTTATTTAAACTTTCATTTTTTACTTTTCTTTGTTTCTACTTAGTGCCCAGCCTTCTTTACTTTGGAATTCATAAAGTCCCCAAATTATTCCTCCTGTTCAAACACCATGGTTCCAAGAACTGTAGCTGAAATGTACAAACTGCCCCCTGAGGGAATCTAGACTGATAGCCCTGCCCTGGATGAGCCCATGTATCAGTACATTCTTAAAAGTCAAAGACATAAGGAACAAATTGTTATGCCTTTTCTCTTTCTAAAGGTTGTTGTCTAGTGAACAAACCAGTATTAAAATTCACACAACTAAAAATGTAAGAAAACAGATTTAAAAATGACAAGGGATGCAAAAGTTAAAAATAATTCTTTGGGAGAATGTAAATAGGTGTTAGAAGGAACTGATTTTTTATGTATAAAAATATCAGAAACTAAACACTGGTGATTGTTTTACAACATTGTGACTACTGTATAAGCTGTGGGATTGTAACCTTAAAAATTGTAAATTAGATTTTAATTATATTTTGCCAGAAGAAAAAAAAGTTTTTGTAAGAGGAACAAGAAAAAAGTCAAAACCATAGCAAAAATAATAATTATAAAATAATAAAAGATTTCAAAAGGCAAACAAAAATGCAAATAATATTTGCCTAATAAATAACACAATTTCCACAATGAGAAACATTTATTTGAATATGCTGTCTATATATAATGATCAACAGTGGATTGTTTTCTTATGCCTTACATATTTGTATCAGAAAAGCATGTCCGAGTAGCCATGAATATTGGCTATCTGTAATTTTAATTAATAGTTTATTTAGATAGAGCCACATTTTCCCAGCATCCTAATTCACCATAGCCAAATTATGGAAGCACTTCCCATTATGGACACAGTTCCCAATAGATGAATTGAGTAATAAAATGTGATACACACAATGGAGTTTTTAGTCAGCTATAAATAATATTATTGACAAATGTCACAATTTAAATGGACAGAAATTAACAACATCATGCTATGTGAAATAAATCAGACTGATCAAGGGTCAAATGCTTTCTTTCACATGCAGCAGCTACAGCAAAACAAAGGGAAAGGAGAGTTGGATATCATAAAGATATAGGAAAGATTAGTGGAGTATAAGGAGATTGGGTGGGAGTGACAGGAAAGGAGAATATCAAATGTCATACACACATACCACTGTGAATTCCACCTTCCTGTATATGGAGAAAGCATCAACCATAAATGAATAAATAGATTAATAAAATAGATGAAGGAGAATATTGGGGGCAAATAATGAAGGGGAAAATAAGGTAATGAGAATTGAAAGGGATTAAATTAATTTAACAAAAGAGGTGAAAGCCTTGTACAATGAAAAGTACAACATGCTAAAGAAAAAGAATTAAAGAAGACCTAGAAGATAGAAAGTTCTACCTTGTTCTTAAATAGGTAGAAGTAATATTGTCAAAATGACCATGCTACCAAAAGCACTGTACAGATTTAATGCAATTCCAATCAAAATCCCAAGACATTCCTCATGGAAATAGAAAAATAAATAAAAATTAATCCTGGAAAAACAAAGAGACCCAGAAGAGGCAAAGCAATCCTTAGAAGAGGAAGGCAGGCGGCATCACTATACCAGACCTTAAACTATACTTCAGAGGAATAGTAACAAAACAGTGTGGTACTGGCACCAAACTAGACAAGTAAACCTATGGTATAGAATAGAGAACACAGAGAATAACCCACATAAATACAGACATATTATACTAGACAAAGGTACCCAAAACATATTGGAGGAAAAATAGCCTTTTCAACAAATGGTACTAGGGAAAGTGCAAATCCATATGCAGCAAAATGAATTTAAGACCCTCTCTTTTCTCATGCACAAAACTCAAATCAAAGTGGATCAAGGACCTAGGAATTAAACCAGAGACCCTACACCTAAGAGAAGAAAATATAGGTCCAAATCTTCATCATGTTGGATTAGACCCTGACATCCTTAATAAGACTATTATAGCATAAGAATTAAAATCAGGAATCAATAAGTGGATGGATCAAAACTAAACAGCTTTTCAGCAAAAGATACAAGCAGTGAGGTGAAGAGACATCCTACAACCTGTGAGCAAATTCTTACCACTCACATGTCAGATACAGCCCTCATCTCTAGGGTATATGAGGAGCTCAATCTTGACACCAAAAACAAAACAAAACACACACACAAACACACACACACACACACATGCGTGCACACACACACGCACACACACACACGCACACACACACACCCATATAACCCAATGGATAAATGGACCAAGGAATTCAACAAGCATTTCTCAGAATATGATATACAAATGAGCAATAAATATGAAAGTTCAACACAGCAATTAGAGAAATGCAAATCAAAGCTAAAATTTCATCTCACTCCAGCCAGAATTGCAGCTTTTATGCATATAAACAATAAGTGTCAGCAACGATGTGGGGGAAAAGGCACATTGATACATTGCTGGTGGGGATGCAAATTGGTTCAGGCAATATGTAAAGCAGTATGGAGAGTCCTTGGAAATCTGGGAATGGAACCACCATTTGACCCAGCTATCCCACTCCTCAGTGTATACCCAAAGGGCTTAAAAACAGCATACTACAGGGACACAGTCACATCAATTTTTTAATGGTTGTTCACAACATTACAAAGCTCTTGACATATCATATTTCAAACATTAGAATCAAGTGAGTTATTAACTCCCATTTTTACCCCAAATACAGATTGCAGAATCACATCGGTTACACATCCACATTTTTACATACAGCCATATTAGTAACTGTTGTATTCTGCTACCTTTCCTATCCTCTACTATCCTCCCTCCCCTCCCCTCCCATCTTCTCTCTCTACCCCATCTACTGTAATTCATTTCCCTCCATGTTTGTTATCCCATTCCCCTCACAGCCTCTTATATGTAATTTTGTATAACAATGAGGGTCTCCCTCCATTTCCATGCAATTTCCCTTTTTTTCTCCCTTTCCCTCCCACCTCATGTCTCTGTTTAATGTTAATCTTTTCTTCCTGCTTTTCCTCCCTGCTCTGTTCTTTGTTCCTCTCATTATATCAAAGAAGACATTTGGTATTTGTTTTTTAGGGATTGGCTAGCTTCACTGAGCATAACCTGCTCTAGTGCCATCCATTCCCCTGCAAATTCCGTGATTTTGTCATTTTTTAGTGCTGCGTAATACTCCATGGTGTATAGATGCCACATTTTTTTTTATCCATTCATCTACTGAAGGGCATCTGGGTTGATTCCACAGTCTAGCAATTGTGAATTGAGCTGCTATGAACATCGATGTGGCAGTATCCCTGCAGTGTGCTCTTTTAAGGTCTTCAGGGAATAGTCGGAGAAGGACAATAGCTGGGTCAAATGGTGGTTCCATTCCAAGCTTTCCCAGGAATCTCCATACTGCTTTCCAAATTGGCCGCATCAATTTGCAGTCCCACCAGCAGTGTACAAGAGTACCCTTTTCCCCACATCCTCGCCAGCACTCATTGTTGTTTGACCTCAGAATGGCTGCCAATCTTACTGGGGTGAGGTGGTATCTTAGGGTGGTTTTGATTTGCATTTCCTTGACTGCTAGAGATGGTGAGCATTTTTTCATGTACTTGTTGATTGATTGTATGTCCTCCTCTGTGAAGTGTTTGTTCATGTCCTTGGCCCATTTGTTGATTGGGTTATTTGTTTTCTTATTGTCTAATTTTTTGAGTTCTTTGTATACTCTGGATATTAGGGCTCTATCTGAAGTGTGAGGAGTAAAAATTTGTTCCCAAAATGATGTAGGCTCCCTATTTACCTCTCTTATTGTTTCTCTTGCTGAGAAAAAACTTTTCAGTTTAAGAAAGTCCCATTTGTTGATTCTTGTTAACTCTTGTGCTATGGGTGTCCTATTAAGGAATTTGGAGCCCGACCCCACAATATGTAGATCGGAGCCAACTTTTTATTCTATCAGACGGAGAGTCTCTGATTTGACATCTAGCTCCTTGATCCACTTTGAGTTGACTTTTGTGCATGGTGAGAGAAAGGGATGCAGTTTCATTTTGTTGCATATGGATTTCCAGTTTTCTCAACACCATTTGTTGAAGATGCTATCCTTCCTCCATTGCATGTTTTTAGCTCCTTTATCAAATACAAGATAGTTGTAGCTTTGTGGATTAGTCTCTGTGTCCTCTATTCTGTACCATTGGTCCACCCACCTGTTTTGGTACCAGTACCATGCTGTTTTTATTACTATTGCTCTGTAATATAGTTTGAAATCTGGTATTGCTATACCACCTGATTCACACTTCCTGCTTAGCATTGTTTTTGCTATTCTGCGTCTTTTATTTTTCCATATGAATTTCATGATTGCTTTATCTATTTCTACAAGAAATGCCATTGGGATTTTCATTGGCATTGCATTAAACCTATAGAGAACTTTTGGTAATATCGCCATTTTGATAATGTTACTTCTGCCTATCCATGAACAAGGTATATTTTTCAGTCTTCTAAGATCCTCTTCTATTTCTCTCTTTAGGGTTCTGTAGTTTTCATTGTATAGGTCTTTCACCTCTTTTGTTAGGTTGATTCCCAAGTATTTTATTTTTATTTTTTTGAGGATATTGAGAATGGAGTGTTTTTCCTCATTTCCATTTCAGAAGTTTTGTTGCTGATATACAGAAATGCCTTTGATTTATGTGTGTTGATTTTATATCCTGCCACTTTGCTGAATTCATTTATTAGTTCTAGTAGTTTTTTTGTAGACCCTTTTGGGTATTCTAGGTATAGAATCATGTCATCCGCAAATAGTGATAATTTAAGTTCTTCTTTTCCTATTTTTATGCCTTTAATTTCTTTTGTCTGTCTAATTGCTCTGGCCAGTGTTTCCAGAACTATATGGAATAGAAGTGGTGATAGGGGGCATCCTTGTCTTGTTCCAGATTTTAGAGGAAATGCCTTCAACTTTTCTCCATTCAGAATGATGCTAGCCTGAGGCTTAGCATAGATAGCTTTTACAATGTCAAGGTAATTTCCCGTTATCCCTAGTTTTTCTAATGTTTTGAACATAAAGGGATGCTGTACTTTGTCGAATACTTTCTCTGCATCTATCGAGATGATCATATGGTTCTTATCTTTAAGTCTATTGATGTAGTGAATAACATTTATTGATTTCCATATATTGAACCATCCTTGCATCACAGGGATGAATCCTACTTGATCATGGTGCACAATTTTTTTGATGTGCCTTTGTATCTGATTCGTCAGTATTTTATTGAGGATTTTTGCATCTAGGTTCATCAGAGATATTGGTTGTAGTTTTCTTTCTTTGAGGTGTCTTTGTCTGGTTTCAGAATCAGGGTGATGTTGGCCTCATAGAATGAATTTGGAAGAGCTCCCTCTTTTTCTATTTCCTGAAATGACTTGAAAAGTATTGGTATTAATTCTTCTTTAAAGGTTTTGTAAAACTCCGCTGTGTACCCATCCGGTCCTTGGCTTTTCTTGGTTGGTAGTCTTTTGATTGCTTCTTCTATTTCATCCATTGATATTGGTCTTTAAATGGTGTGTATCCTCCTGACTCAGTCTGGGCAAATCATATGACCTAAGAAATTTACCAATGTCTTCACTATCTTCTATTTCATTGGAATACAGGTTTTCAAAGTAATTTCTAATTGTCTTCTGTATTTCTGTAGCATCTGTTGTGATAATGCCTTTTTCATCTCGTATGTTAGTAATTTGAGTTCTCTCTCCTCTTCATTAGCATGGCTAAGGGTCTGTCAATCTTGTTTATTTTTTCAAAGAACCAACTTTATGTTTTGTTAATTTTTAAATAGTTTCTTTTGTTTCAATTTCGTTGATTTCTGCTCTGATTTTAATTAATTCTTGCCTTCTGCTACATTTGCTGTTGTTTTTCTCTTCCTTTTCTAGGGCTTTGAGATGAAGTGTGAGCTCATTTATTTGTTGGTTTTTCCTTTTTTTGAGGAATGACCTCCAGGTGGTGAATTTCCCTCTTAAAACTGCTTTCATTGTGTCCCATAGATTCCGATATGTTGTGTCTGTATTTTCATTTATCTCTAAGAATTTTTTGATTTCCTCCCTTATGTCTTCTGCAACCCATTTATCATTCAGTAACGTATTGTTCATTGTCCATGTGATGTAGGATTTTTCCTTCCTTCTTTTATCATTGATTTCCAGTTTCATTCAATTATGATCTGATAAAATGCATGGTATTATCTCCACCCCTTTATATTTACTGAGGGTTGCCCTATGGCATAATATATGGTCTATTTTTGAGAAGGATCCATGTGCTGCTTCTAAAAAAGTATATCCACTTGATGATGGTTGATATATTCTATATATGTCAGTTAAGTCTAGGTTATTGTGATATTGAGGTCAATAGTTTCTTTATTCAACTTTTGCTTGGAGGATCTGTCCAATGGTTAGAGAAGTGTGTTGAAGTCACCCATGATTATTGTGTTGTGGTCTATTTGATTCTTGAACTTCAGGAGAGTTTGTTTTATGAACATCGCAGCGCCATTATTTGGTGCATAAATATTGATAATTGTTACATCTTGTTGGTGAATGGTTCCTTTTAACAGTATATAATGTCCTTCCTTATCCTTTTTGATTAACTTAGTCTTGAAGTCGATTTTATTCGATATGAGAATGGCCATCCCTGATTGCTTACAAGGACCGTGTGCATGGTATATTTTTTCCCAACCTTTTACCTTGAGCCGGTGTATGTTTTGTCCAATCAGATGTGTCTCCTGGAGGCAGCATATTGTTGGATTTGTTTTTTTTTAATCCATGTTACCAGCCAATGTTGCTTTATTGGAGAATTTAAGCCATTAACGTTTAGAGTTACTATTGATATATGGTTTGTACTTCCTGCCATGTTTGATTATTTATCTCTTTTTTTTCCTAATTTAGTTTGTTTCTCCATGATTAGCTTTCCCCCCATCCTCTGTCTTTACTGAGGCACTTCCCACTGATTGTTTTGGTTATTGTTTTTTGTCTCTTCCTCGTGTAGTGTTTTGCTCAAGATGCTTTGCAATGCTGGTTTTCTGGCTACAAATTCTTTTAGCTTTTGCTTATCATGAAAGATTTTTATTTCGTTGTCGTACCTGAAGCTTAATTTTGCTGGATACAGAATTCTTGGTTGGCATCCATTGTCTTTCAGTGTTTGAAGTACATTGTTCCAGGATCTTCTCGCTTTCAGCATCTGTGATGAAAAATCCGTTGTTAACCTTATTGGTTTACCCCTAAATGTAATCTACCTCTTTTCTCTTGTAGCTTTTAATATTTTCTCTTTGTTCTGTATATAGGATATCTTCATAACAATGTGTCTTGGCATTGGTCTACTGTGATTCTGTGTGCTTGGTGTCCCGTATGCATCTTCAATTTGTATATCTGTTTCCTTTTTTATTTCTGGAAAGTTTTCTTTAATTATTTCATTCAGCAGGTATGAATCTCTGTGCCTTCCTCTATCCCGATGACTCGTAAGTTTGGTTTTTTTATGTTATCCCAAATCTCTTGGATGTTTTTCTCATGATTTTTTACCAGCCTGAGTTGGCTAGACTCTTTTCAAGATGATATATTGTGTCTTCATTATCTGACATTCTGGCTTCTACTTGCTCCACTCTGTTAGTGATACTCTCGATTGAGTTTTTAATTTGGTTTATCTTTTCCTTCATTTCTAGAATTATTGTTTGGTTTTTTTTTATAATCTCTATCTCCTGATAAAGATGCTTAACTTCTTCTTTTATCTGTTTATGTAATTCATTTTCAATGTGATCTTTAAGGTTCCTTTCCATCTGTCTAAGGTGTTCCTTGAGTTCTTTATATGGCCATTTTTATGATGACTCTAGGTCCTCCTGAATATTTAGGCTGTCCTTCATTGTTTGTACTCCTTTTCTTCCTTGCTTTTTTATGCCT
The DNA here is from genome assembly GCF_964194105.1 of Spermophilus citellus. NCBI lineage: Eukaryota > Metazoa > Chordata > Mammalia > Rodentia > Sciuridae > Spermophilus > Spermophilus citellus. The sequence goes on along the minus strand of NW_027672932.1, from coordinate 48,197 downwards.
ATGTTACTTCTTGTTCTGTTTGACTGCTGAGTTAATGTTTACTCTTGTAAATTTATTTGATGCTTGGGAGGAGAGATATTAGAAGGGAAGGGAAGAAGTCACTAAAGAGAATGAGTGTAGGCAGGTAGAATTCAAGAAAGGGGGGATAAGAAAATTGAAAAGAAATGAAAAGACAAAAGAAAAAAAGTGAAAAGAAAAAAAGAAAAAAGAAAAATTTAAAACAAAAAAATTATAATAATAAAAAATGGAAATTAAAGTTTAAAAAATAATAGTAATAATTATAGAATAAAAAGAATTTAAAAAATTGAAACCATTAATAAGAAAGTTAAAGAACCACAACAACATCAACAACAAAAAGTGAAAAGAAAATAAAAATACTAATAATAATCATTAAAATAATATTAATAATAATAAATGCAGTCATAGAGCTCAATTAACTTCTCTTCCAGTAGGTGGAGCTATGCCCACTGGGCCAGGCTTCTCTTCTTGATAGGTGGGAACCAATCACTGTGCCTCAGCTCTTCTTCCCAGACTGTGTGGGTCTCCAATCCTGAGTGCCTAGGGCCTTCTCTTGTGGTTCCTCAAGCCAGGCCCCGCTCACCTGTGATGCTCACCACAATAGTGGCTACATGCTGGGTCTGCTGCTCCTGGGAGCCCTGTTTTTATGGATGCCTGGGCACACCCTTTCTGTTTGCCTCCCTCAGACCCTAAGTTTGTAGGGCTTGGGGATGAGGACCCCCAGCGAATTTGTTTGCCCTCAGGTAGCAACTCCCCTGGTAGCTGGTGCAAGGGACCTCTGTTGTCAGCACTGGTGGGAGCGATAGCCGGGAGTTCTGCGCTGCTAGTCCCACGTCACTCCTGATTCCCTGGGTCTGGCTATCATGCTCAGTTGGCTTTACCTCTGTGAGTTCAGGTGGCCCGACTAGTTATTTCAGTGGGATCATTAGTGCTGAGTCACAAGAAGCAAGTGAACCGGAGCTAGAATGCAGCCAATCCGCGCTCGGTGTGTTCTGAGAAAGGCAGACTGTTCGCACGGGATCCCCTTCAGGTCAATAGTGCCTAGTGGTCTTGAGCAAACAGTATTTTGACAGTTTACTTCTCCCTATGCTCGCACAGCTGAAGGGGTTAGAGACTTGATCTCTTCGCGTCCGCCACCATGTTGGATCACTTAGATTTTAAATTGTCACTCATCTTAGCTGTTCCATTTTACTCCACAGCTCACTTGCATGGTAAAGAGTCTGCTCTAAGGTGCTCCATGGGAGGCGGCGGCTGCGGCGGCAGCGGCCCAGCTGTGGCCTTCGGGACCCCTGGGAGGGGGTGCGGGCTGGGGGAAGGGAGGTAGCGCCTCGGGGCCTGCGCGGGCCGGGTACTGGGCACACGAGAGAGCGGGCAGGGCAGGGGAAAGAAATTGAGATCTAGATTTAGGGTGTGAGCGTGGGAGGAGAGACGGTGGGGGAGAAGCAAAGTGGAAAGGCGGAGAGGAGAAGGAGAAGGGGCCGGGGGAGCCAGGCAGCTCGGGGGCTGCAGCCTTACTGCTCGCACTGAGATCGTGATGGACTCACTCCACCTTGGCTGGAGTCGTGGCAGATTCACTCCACTTAGGCCCCTTTCTTGACACGGTGCTGAGTCTTTGTCGACAGATCTCCTTTAATGATCTTTACTTCTTCTTTTAAGATGCGGCAACATACGCTGTGGGCACAGCGGCACGGAGCACGGAACGTCTTACTCACTTCCCGCCACCATCTTTTTTTTTTAATTTTAATATTTATTTTTTAGTTTTTGGCAGACACAACATCTTTGTTGGTATGTGGTGCTGAGGATCAAACCCAGGCCGCACGCATGCCAGGCGAGCGCACTACCGCTTGAGCCACATCCCCAGCCCCACCACCATCTTTTTTCTCTCCCACATCAATGTTTATAGCAGCACAATTCACAATAGCTAAACTGTGGAGCCAACCTCGATGCCCTTCAGTGGATGAATGGATAAAGAATGTGTGGTATATATACACAATGGAATATTACTCAGCACTAAAAAAGAATAAAAATATTGCATTTGACAGTAAAGGAATAGAGTTGGAGAATATTATGTTAAGTGAAGTTAGCCAATCCCAAAAAACAAATGCTAAGTATTTTCTCTGATATATGTGGGGTGACTCACAGTGGGGTAAGGAGAGAGAACATGAGAGGATTAGATTAATTCTAGGTAGGGAAGACGGTGAAAGGAAAATGGATGGGGAAGGGGATTAGCAAGGATGGTGGAATATTATCAACATCATTATTCAAAAACACATGTATGAAAATTTGAATTTGATGCCAACATACCTTATATACAAACAGATATTAAAATTGTGTTATATAAGAGTTGTAATGGAGAAAGAAATAAGTACATGTATAATAACATGAATTAGCATGAACACACTTTTTTATACAGATATGAAAAATTGTGCTCTGTGTGCAATACGGATTATAATGCATTCCACTGTTGTCATGTATTTAAAAAATAAATAATTTTTTATAAAAGAAAGTTATTGGAACCCATTGGGGACACTATAAGCCTACAGGGTAAAGATTGTAAAACCTTGAAAACACAGAGATGGAAGAGAAGATGCATGAACAACATGAAAAAACAAGAAGAATGTGCCCCAAACAAAGATGCTCATTATTAGAATCCATGGTCAGAACATCAGGAGCAAAACAGAGAAGGAGTGGAGGAGGTACATAATTTTCTGTGAAATAAAGGATGATATAAGAGCAAATACAGGCAGCAGAGGATCATTTTGATAAAGAGCTACATAAGCAAATATAGAAAGCAAAAGTTTCCTTCAATAAGGAGATAGAGATTCTGAAATAACAAACAGAGATCCTTGAAATGAAGGGAACAGTAAATCAAATTAAGAACTCAATAGGAAGCATCTCCAACAGAACAGATCACTTGGAAGACAGAACATCTGACATTAAGGAAAAATATATAATCTTGAAAAAAAGTTGAACTCAGTAAAGATGGTAAGAAACGATGAGCAGCAGTTTCAAGAATTATGAGATAACATGAAAAGACCAAATTTAACAACTATTGGGATAGAGGAAGGCTTAGAGGTCCAAACTACCGAAATGGACAATCTAGTCAATAAAGTAATATCAGAAAAAATTCCAAATATGTATAGTGAATTGGAAAATCAAATACAAGGAGTGTACAGGACACTAAATGAACAAAATCACAACAGATCCACACCAACGCAGATCATAATGAAAACACCTAGATTGCAGGAGACACAGAGTATTTCAAAAGCCACAAGAGAAAGGAATCAGATTATATATGGGAAAAAATCAGGATCTCTGATTTCTCAACCAAGGCCCTGAAAGCTACAAGATCCCGTAACAACATATACCAACCTCTGAAAGAAACAGATGCCAACCAAAAATCATACCCGGCAAAATTAAATTTTGATTAGCAATTGAATTTGGATTTACATATTATTTTTATGACAAAATAGAAACCTCCCATGATACACAAAAGTTTAAACAATTTACAACTAGAAGGCCTGCACTACAGCATATCCTTGGCAAAATATTCCATGAGGAAGAAATGAAAAACAATGAAAATTAGAAAAGGGAAGTATCACTTTAAAGGAAAAACCTATCAAAGAGAAACCAAATCAAGTTAAATACCGAAAATAAACAAAAATAACTGGGAATACAAATCATGTCTCGATAATAACCCTGAATGTTAATTTCCAAAACTCAGCCATCCAAAGACTGGCAGATGGGATTTAAAAAGAAGACCCAACAATATGCTGCCTCCAAGAGACTAGTCTCATAGGAAAATATACCCATAGACTGAAAGTGACAGGATGGAAAAATAATATATATCACTTGGGCTGGGGCTGGGGCTCAGCAGTAGAGTGCACACTTAGCATGTGTGAGGCCCTTGGTTCGATCCTCAGCACCATATAAAAATAAATAAATAAAGGTATTGTGTCCATCTATACAAAAATAAATATTAAAAAACATACCACTCACATGGACTGTGGAAGCAAGCAGGGGTTTCCATCCTTATATCAAATAATGTTGACTTCAAGTGTAAGTTATTCAGAAGGGATAAAGGAGAACCTGTCATACTGCTTAAGGGAACCATACACCATCAAGACATAACAATTATAAATATTTATGCCCCAAACAATGGAGCATCTATGTTCAAACAGACTCTTCTCAAGTTTAAGGGCCAAATACACCACAAGACAATAATTCTGGGTGACTTTAACACACCTCTTTTACTACTGATAGATCTTTCAAACAAAAGCCAAACAGAAACTATAGAATTCAATAATACAATAAATAACTTAGATTTAACTGCCATACATAGACTATTTCATCATTCAACAGGCGAAGACACTTTCTTCTCAGCAGCACATGGATCCTTCTCTAAAATAGACCATATATTATGCCAAAAAGCAACTCTAAGCAAATACAGAAAACTAAAGATACTACCCTGCATTCTATCAAATCATAATGGAATTAAATTACAAATCAATGATAAAAATAGAAGCTACTCCAACACCTGGAGACTAAATAATATGCTAGAGAATGAACAATGGGTTGCAGAAAACATCAAAGAGGAGATTTAAAAATTCTTAGAGGTGAAGGAGGACACAGATACAATATGTCAAAATCTCTGGGACACTATGAAGGCATTACTAAGAGGAAAATTCATTGCATGGAGTTCATTCCTTAAAAAAAAAAAGTCAAATAAATGACCTAAAATTACATCTCAAAGCCCTAGGAAAAAAATGAATCAACACCAAAAGCAATAAAGGAAAGAAAATAACTAAAATCAGAGCTGAAATCAATGAAATTGAAACAAAAGAAGCAGTTTAAAAATCGACAAAATGACTGGGAATAGTACCACCATTTGACCCAGCTATCCCACTCCTCAGTCTATACCCAAAGGACTTAAAAACAGCATACTACAGGGACACAGCCACAATGTTTTTAGCAGCACAATGCACAATAGTAAACTGTGGAGCCAACCTCGATGCCCTTCAATAGATGAATGGATAAAGAAAATGTAGCATATAGAATATTACTCAGCAATAAAAGAAAATAAAATCAAGGCATTTGCAGGTAAATGAATGGTGATGGAGAAGATAATGCTAAGGGAAGTTAGCCAATCCCCCCCAAAAATGCTGAATGTTTTCTCTGATATAAAGAAGGTGAATATACTGGGATAGGGAGGGGGAGCATGAGAGGAACAGATGAACTCTATTTAGGGCAGTGGGGTGATAATGGAAAGGAGGGGGCAAGGGATTAGCAAGGATGGTGGAGTGTGATAGACATCATTATTCAAAGTATATGTATGAAGACAAAAATTGGTGTCAACCGACTTTATATACAGAGATATGAAAAATTGAGCTGTACATGTGTAGTTAAGAATTGTAATGCATTACGCTACCATTTATTTTTTTAAAAAAAAATTTAATTTTCAAAATGAAAAGGTGGCTCTTTGAAAAAATAAATACATTTGATAAACCCTTATCCATGCTAATGTAGAGAAGTAGAGAAAAACTCCAATTAGTAAAATCTGTGATTAAAATAGAAATATCACCATGAACACTAGAGAAATACAGAAGATGATTAGAAAGTATTTTGAAAACTTGTACTCCAATAAAACAAAATATTGAAGACAGAAACAAATGTCTAGAGTCATATAATTTACCCAAACTGAGTGAGGATGATACACTAGTTAAAAACAAAGAAAATGATCTGTTTAAGAGAATTTTTTAATTTTTTTTGTTAGTTTTTGGTGGACACAACATCTTTATTTTATTTTTATGTGTTGCTGAGGATCGAACCCAGCACCCCTCACATGCCAGGTGAGTGTGCTATTGCTTGAGCCACATCCTCAGCCAAAAAACAGATGACTTTCAAGCAATGAAGTAGAAGACACCATCAAAAGCCTACCAACCAAAAAAAAAAAAAAAAAGGCCCGGACTCAATTAATACAAGACCTTCAAGGAACAACTAACATCAATATTCCTCAAATTATTCCATGAAATAAAAAAAGAGGGAACACATTCAAACTCATTCTATGAGGCCAATATCACCTTTATTCTAAAATCATACAAAGACACATCAAAGAAAGAAAACTTCAGACCAATATCTCTAACAGACTGATGCAAAAATTCTGAATAAAATTCTGGCAAATCAAATGCAATAACATATCAAAAAGTTCATGCACCATGATCAAGTGGGATTCAGCCCAGGGATATAAGGTTGGTTCAACATATGAAGATCAATAAATGTAATTCATCACATCAGTAGATTTAAAGATAAAAATCATATGATCATCTAAATAGATGCAGAAAAGCATTTGACAAAATTCAGACCCCTTCATGTTCAAAACACTACAAAACTAGGGATAATAGAAACATATCTCAACATTGTAAAGGCTATCTATCCTAAGCCCCAGGTCAACATTATTCTAAATGTAGAAAAACTAAAGGCATTCCCTCAAAAATATGGAACAAGACAGGGATGCCCTCTCTCACCACTTCTATTCATCATACTTCTTGAAACACTGGCCAGAGAAATTGGATGAAAGAAATTAAAGGAATAAGTATAGAAAAAGAAGAATTTAAACTAGCACTATTTGCTGATGATATGATTCTGTACCTAGAAGACCCAAAAAACTCCACTAGAAAACTTCAAGAACTAAAATTCAGCAAAGCAGCGGGATATAAAATCAACACCTATAAATCAAAGGCATTTCTGTATATCTATGAAAAATCCTCTGAGAAGGAGATGAGGAAAACTACCCCATTCACAATATCCTCAAAGAAAATAAGATACTTGGGAATCAACAAAAGAGGTGAAAGATCTATACATTGAAAACTATGGAACACTAAAGAGAAATTAAAGACCTTAGAAGATGGAAAGATTTAACTTGTTCTTGGATAGGCAGAATTAATATTATCAAAATGACTATACTACCAAAAGCACTATACAGATTTAATACAATTCTGATCAAACTCCCAATGCCGTTCCTCATAGAAATAGAAAAGGCAATCATGAAATTCATCTGGAAAAATAAGAGACCCAGAATGGCTGAAGCAATTCTAAGCAGAAAGAGTGAAGCAGGAGGTACAGCTATACCAGAACTTACAGTATTCTTCAGAGAAATAGTAATAAAAACAGCATGGTAGTGGCACCAAAACAGGCTGGTAGAACAATGGTACAGAATAGAGGACACACTGACTAACCCACATAATTACAACTACCTTATTTTAGACAAAGGTGCCAAAAATATGCACTGGAGAAAAGATAGCATCTTCAACAAATAGTGCTGGAAAAACTGGAAATCCATATGTAAGAAAATAAAATTGAATCCCTCTCTCTCACTATGCAAAAAGTTAACTCAAAATGGATCAAGGACCTAGGAATCAAACCATTGCAAGTTTTTAGGATGGATTGTATGTCCTTTAATCACATGACCTAGATATTGAAAAGGAGATGTCTTTAACACATTTTGAGGTGCAATGCAGAAACCCATTGCTGTGAGTGACGTCCCTAATTGGGCAAAAAGTTTTAAGAGTACATCTGGGTTATCATAAGCTAAAAGTATGTCTTTCATAAAATGAATAATATATGCATCAGGGAATTTCTCTCTCACAGGCGTGATAGCCTGTGTCACAACATTTTGACATAGGGTAGGACTGTTACGCATTCCCTGAGGCAACACTTTCCAGCAATATATTTTAACTGGTTCTTTAAAATTAATTGCTGAGACACTAAAGGCAAACTCTTTACAGTCATCTGCGTGCAAAGGTATAGAGAAGAAGCAATCTTTCAGAGCTATTATTATCAAATAATAATCTAAAGGAATAGCTGTAGGAGAAGGAACCCAGATAGATGGGTGTGTTCCAAGGGCTGAGCATAGGCTCTAAATGAGCAGCCTGAAGTTGTTCCTCAACTAACATGTGGGCTATTTTTACTTTTCCCCTGTTAGGGGTCACCAACAAAACCAGATTGGCCCTCCTATGAGCTTATTATTATTATTATTATTATTATTATTATTATTATTATTATTATTATTATTATTATTATTTTGCTGTTCTCTGGGTTAGGGATAAGGTCAGGGCACCTTTCAAAAATTTGGGCTGGATAAATTATTTAATCTCTGTAGGAGAGATTGGGTTACAGGTAGGTACTCTTCCTGTAAATCTCCCTCGATTTCCCTAGGAGTAATCCCTTGCTTAAGTCCCTCAAATGACATGATAGTCTCTTGTAGAGAGCCAGATGCCATGTTCTGATTGCACAGCAATTTTAAACTCATCTTAAAAATTTGAATCAATCATTCCCGGCAGTACCCGAAATCCATATTTAAATCGTTTCATCCCAAAATTAGGCCTGTGGTATGGGGGTAATGGTCCATGAGTCACCACAAATGTAGTGACTGGTCAGAGCCTCCTGCTTCAGGACTGGAAGGCTTGGTCCTTCAGTGTGGCTCCCCACAACACATCTTATTGTGAGACTGAAAATTTTAAAATGCAGGAGCTCCCCAGTGACTCCCAAATTACAATGTACACTTTCTGTAGAATAAAAACTAAAATGACTCCTGAGAACTAAGTTATCCTGTGTGAAATGACATGGAATGAATACAAGAGGAAAGGTATGGGCACGACCCCTGGAAGAAAAAAGAATGGCCAAGGTACTCCATATCTGAAACCGAAACTCAAGGATCACGGAAACATCATTACCATTACCTTGGTTTTCTTATCCCTAAAATAGATCATTAGATGGCAACATTTACATATTCAAGTCAACTTAAATCAATGTTTGATTTTTTTTTGAGCCAAATCACTAACACATGAAAAAATATAAGGTAATCATGTGCTTCAACTTTTGAACAAGTTTGAACATAGTTAGCAGCTTATCTGAATAAGAATTCTGTTTTCATCAGTGTGAGGACATGTGGTCCTGTCCCTGTAAGACCAAAAAAGGGACATGTTTAGTTTTTAGTATTTGTGAATAGTCTATCATAGAGAAATTTGAGGAGTTTATGCTATATACTGTCTACCTTGCCATCCCAAGGGTATAATTACCATTATCGATTATAAAGTACAATAAAAGAGGTAGGAAAATACAATGATATTTAATTAAGTAAATTGTGAGGTGCCCAGCTAGCTCAGTCGGTAGAGCATGAGACTCTTAAGTAAATTGTGTGGGAGGTTTAAGTGCTCCATGGATATGTCTCTTTCTTATCCACGTTATTGTACACATTCCTGGTTATATTTCCCTGCTAGGGATTCAAGAATAAATAGGAAGTCAATACTGGGGGAAAAATATTTTCCTACATTCTTTGAAGTCACTCAAGATCCTCAGGGGTTACTTTTAGGGATTGCCTGACTCTTTCAGATGTTTCTGTATATGAAGCATCAAGAGCCAGGGAGGATCAACATGTAACTGAACACATTTCTCTTGAAAATATTGGGAGTATTTCTGCCCAATGACCCGCCTTTTTCCTGAATATGCACCAGCTACTCTCTGCCTTTGAGGTCTTTATAATTACCTTGTTTGGGAGGTTGTGTGACTCTCCAGAATTGCAGGATAAAATTTAAAAATTTGTTACTCAAGATACAGAAATCTGGGGGTTACTTTCTTATCCCCATACCTTATCTACACCTGGATCTATTTCTCCAATAATTATAAGCAGAAAAAAATGATCAAAAATATGACTTATAGGAATAATATTCTCCAACTGAATTGAATAATTAATAATTAATAGAGATGTCTTGCCACTATTTACCCAATAGTGTGTTTTTACTACCTGTTACTAAGAACATTTAATAAAGTAGAATAGTTTGATATCTGTGACATGATGATTCCATACAGAACAGTATTAGCGCATTAATACTTACTTTTATATAGTAAAAAAGCATATATAATGTGAACAAAGTATTTCAAAGTTTATAGCATAGTTTCATCAACAACAGTAACAACAACAACAACAACAACAACAACAGATTAAAATCTCTGGGGCTGTGGCTGTAGCTCAGCAGTAGAGCACTCAGAGCCAGGCTCAGTGAAAGATTTACTAGGCATCTCAGTGAGATCCTGTCTCCACATAAAATAGGGCTAGGGATGTGGCTCAGTGGTTGAGTGTCCCTGAGTTCAATCTTCATCATCCCCCCCAAAAAAAGAATGTCTGTGGGCTGGGGATGTGGCTCAAGTGGTAGCGTGCTGGCCTGGCATGCATGTGGCCCAGGTTCAATCCTCAGCACCACATACAAAACAAAGATATTGTGTCTGCCTAAAACTAAAATATAAATATTTTAAAAATTCTCTCTCTCTCTCTCTCTCTCTCTCTCTCTCTCTCTCTCTCTCTCTCAAAAGAAAGAATGTATGGGTCATACTTTCATGGAGGTTCTAAAATGTAGAAGTAGTATAGAATAAGTATTATGGACCAAGCTCTAGAGTAGATGGGCATGCATTTGAATCCAGGCTTTTATAAATAATATAGATTTGATGTTGATCTACTGATGAAATATTTCCTACACAAGGCATGTATGTGCTTTAATTCAAGTGTCTGAAATAGTAGATATATATTTCAAATAATTGCAGCAACATATTGAAAAATAACAGTCATCAGAAAATCATGCGTGTGAAGCTAGATCATTTCATGACTCTTTAGAACATGTAGATCTATAAGGCAAGATAGTAAGAGAAACAATAAAAGTGAAACATTCATGAACTTGGGATGCCATTTAAAAATTTGAGGTGACTGTTAGTCCAGAATCTGATTTACATAACAAGACCCCTATAGCACAAGAAGTAAAAATCATGAATCAATAAATGGGATAGATTCAATCTATAAAGCTGCTTCTCAGCAAAAGGAAAAATAATGTAAAGAGAGAACCTACAGATTTGTATAAAGCCTTTACCACATGTACCTCAGATAAAGCATTAATCTCTAGGGTATATGAAGAACTCAAAACTTAACAAAAAACCCAATTAACAAATGGACTAAGTAAGTGAATAGATACTTCACAGAAGAAATATAATCCATTACCAAATACATGAAAAAACCATTTGACATCTAGAAATTAAGAAAATGTAAATCAAAACTTAAGATTTTATCTCACTTTAGGCAGAATGTCAATCATCAATAATACAGGCAATGATAAATGTTGGTGAAGATGTGGGGGAAAAAGGAACACTCACACATTGCTCATGGGACTGACTGCAAATTTGTGCAACCACCGTGGAAAGCAGTATGGAGACTCCTTGCAAAACCAGAATGAAACCATCACTTGACCCAACTATCTCTCTCCTCGGACTATACCCAAAGGACTTAAAAACAGCATACTACAGGGATGCAGCCACACCAATGTTTACAGCACCACAATTCACAACAGCTAAACCATAGAACCAACCTAGGTGTCCTTCAACAGATGAATGGATAAATAAAATGTGATTATATGTATTCCCCCAAACAATGTAATATTACTTAGCTTTAAAGATGAATGAAACTATGGCATTTGGTGGTAAATGGATGGAGTTGGAGAATATCATTCTAAGTGAAATAAGCCAACACACACACACACACACACACACACACACAACACAAAGGACAAATATTTTCTCTGATAAGTGGATCTTAATTCACAATGGGGGGTGGAGAAGAATAGTTACTTAGATTAATTAGAGAGGAGTGCAGGGAGGGGATATGGGGATAGGAAAGGATAGTAGAATGAAACAGACATTACATATAATATATAATATATATGGATGCTAAACCACTCAACAAGGGAGGGGGAGAGAATAGAAATTGGATTAAACAAAGTTGGAATGAAGGGAAGAAAAGGGAAATAGGAATACAGATGACAGTAGAATGGATCAAACACACATTTTCTATGTTTATATATAAATACACCACCAGTGAAGGTCCACACCAGGTACACCTCAGGAATGGAATGCTAAGTAAAATATTACTCCATGTATGAATAATATGTCAAAATTTGCTCTACTGTCATTTATACCAAAAAAAGACTAAGAAATTTTAAAAATTGTAAGGGAAAATTTGTATACAGAGAAGGTTTGTGAGTTAAAAACTCTTCAATAAATGCTAATGTCATTAAGGTTAAATAAAATTATAAAAGACTATCTTGATCTCATACAAACTAAGAATGATAAATAGAGGGGCCCAAGTCATTCTGTGCAACTATCTATAATCCCTATATTTATGATTTGTAACTCTTCTATTTGTTTTAAAAGCAGTACAATAACAATAATTACAAGTTGAGCAGAGAGGAAATATTACATAGCAGTGTTATGAATACTATCAATAATGCTGTGTGCACTCAGAGAAAGGATTCTCAATTTCCTCCCCCATGAAATAAAAAATCATGTAGTTGAAATATACTCTAGTTACTAATTAGATAACACATGCATGTGTTTGTTACATTAAGTATGTGGGCAGCTGCTCAACTTGGCAGGTCAGATCCAATAGATAAGGAAGACACTCTCTTCACACAAGAGAGTGTTTTTTTGAGTAATACTATGAAAGCAAGAGAGAAAGCAAAGTAACAGACACACAGGCAACTGTATTGCCAGACTAGGAAAACCCCAACACTGAACTTATGTACTAGGGAGTCTGAAACAGCTTTTCAGGGTCCTGAATGGGAAGTCCTGGGCAGAGCATCCTCTCCACAGGTGAGAGTCTGAAGTCTTGTTATAACTTATATTTAAAGTGGGGCTGAATCAAGTTAGAACAAAGAAATATTCATTCTAACAGCTTGCATGACCTAGTGGTCCCATGAGGAACACTACATCCTCCCAAGAACAGGTCAGATCCTAGAGGAGGGAGTGATAGCCTAGAGATGAGTAAATAAATTGGGGTTCGAATGAGTGAGCCACTGAGACAAATTCATTGAGAAATCAGCATTCTTTAGATGTTTCATCAAGGATATGCAGATATCATGCAGGCACATGGAAAGGGAAGGTCTTTAGTATTTTTCTTGGATCTATAGTACTGAATCTTCCCTCAGGGCCTTATAAATAGTTAAAAATTTCATATGTGAAATGAAGCTATTTTTCTGTGTAAAATAAAATGGAGTATAGATAAGCATGAAGCCTAGAGATTTATTTTTTGGAATAAAAAATAGTGTGAATATTATTCTCCTAGAACTTATCATTATATTTCAATATTTATTTTCCCAAAGAAAGTTAAGTGAAATATTTGTAGGTGGTGTTCTGTATACCCAAAGGTCTCACATATGAAGAGAATATTGGTTTTTTGTTGTTGTTGTTGTTGTTGTTGTTGTTTTTTTACTTTTTGAACAGGACTTGTAGATTAGAGACTAGAGGTTTATTTCAATCAAAATTGTGTTTCTCTCTCTGTGGTGTCATGGACTCCTGGAGCTATAAGGTCTGAAGAGGGACAGGGCTAGTTTATAGTATCTTATAGTATCTGGGAGACCATGACACATGCTATCTATCATATAATCCAATAAGTATAACAAACATTATATTGTAAGTTATTAAGTAGAACAAAAAGGTCTACAAAATCAAAATATATAATGAAATAAAAAATGTGGGGGCATAAATGCTCCTATAGTATGTCTTTTTCTTTTTACATTCATCATTTCACATGTATCTGGTTACACTTTTCTACTGGGTATCCAAGACTAAAAATGTGGTCCTATATTGGGTTGTTTTTCCTACACTTGAGATCAGTCTAGTCTTCTCAGTGATGAATGTCATGGAATTCATGAGGAACTGCATGGTTTCTTCAGTACAAGAGTCAGGATGGTCCTGTAGACCACGTGGTTTCTCCAGGAAACACTGAGACTATTTCCCCCTTCAGCAACCCTCCTTTTTTACCTGAATATGCACGTTGGCTCCTAGTCTCTTGGGTCTTTCTCCTCTCCCTGATTGGGAGCTTGTATAACTCTCCAGAGTTGTAGATCCCTTAGGGATTACTGCAACTATACAAGGTGAAATGTTAAAGTTGTAAATCAAACTAGAGATATCTGGGCATTATTCTAGTATTCCTAGGTCCTTCCTATAACTGTCTTAATTTTTCCCTAATTACAAAAAAGAGTATATAATTTACATAAATAATATTCCCCAAATAAAACTTGATTAAACATATGAAATAATTAATGTAGAGGTTATGGCATTATTTACACAATAGAATGTATTACTATTGCATCAATCCATTAGCAAAGTGAATAGTGGGAGATGTGTGACTTAATAACATCATTGAATGCATGACAAGGTTAATATTAAGAAATTCACACTTTATTTAGTAACAAATTGCATCCATAATAAAATATAAGTAAAAATGCTCTGTAAAATGGGCATGTTGGTCCATGCCTGTGACCCTAGGGACGTGAGAAGCTTTGCAAGTTCAAAGCCAGGCTTCATAACTTTGTGAGGCCCTAAGCAACTTAGCAAACCCTATCTCTAAATAAAAATGATAAACAAATCTGGGGATGTGGTTTACTGATTAACTGCCCCTAAGTTTAAGTACAAAAATAAAAGCTAAAAATTTAAAATTTCATATAAATCTTAGGAGACATCTGTAATAATCAACTATGAGAATAATGTTTTCTCCAGTTGTGAAAATTGAGAATATTTAGAAATTGTTGCTTTACAGTAAAATTATATCCTTTTAGGGATGCACTATTCTATACATGCATTTCCTTATTTCTATAATATCAGCTCAAGATGTTAAGAAAATTTTCAAAATGTCAAAAGCTATTACCCATTTTCTACATTAAAATGATTTTTTCCTCCTAGATCCCAAATACTTCAAGGGATGGCTATAGATAAGAAACTTACTACAATTTTTTATATGTGTCAACATGTTTTTGTAAAGTTTTTGAGTGTGTTGCATTCTTCACATTGGTAGGTCTTCTCTGCAGAATAAATTTTTTGGTGTTGAGTAAGAGTTGAAGAATTTTTTAAGAATTTGCCACACTTTTTTAAATTACAGAAAATGGATATTTTGTAAAGAAACTCTCATAGTATCACTTTTAGAAATATCTTCTCTGTGCAAATGTTTGACTGGAAGTTTAACTCGGTGCTACATTTATAATTGGCCAAGTTAAAAACTGATGCATGGACAAGATTTCAAATTTTCCACATTAACTTTCACTTTAAAAATGGCTGTGGATATAATCTTAAAGAAATATACAGCTCCTCAAAAGTAAGTGGAATAAATTGAATTTTTTTTAGATATTAATTGTTCCTGGTGTCTTTTGGCCATAAAACTTTTATCATAAATAGGGACTACTAATTGGTTTTGACCACTATAATATGATTTTGAACTTTACTCTCACCTATATTTTCCCATTGTTTTCTTAGTTGTAAATAGTGAAGGTCAGACTTTCCAGATCTTCCCTCTCTCTTTTTTATTCCCTGCTCTGGTAAAAATTCTCGAGGATGATGAGAAGTCATGGCTGAAATAAAAATAACAATCATGTTTACTTACTGCACTGAGCTGAGTATATTTTGTAAACATAGGAAATTACAGCAATAAAGAAACATCATCAGGGGAGCAGGTTATTAAATCCAAGTCCATCGTTACTGCAGAAATATA
This sequence comes from Spermophilus citellus, assembly GCF_964194105.1. Classification (NCBI taxonomy): domain Eukaryota; kingdom Metazoa; phylum Chordata; class Mammalia; order Rodentia; family Sciuridae; genus Spermophilus; species Spermophilus citellus. The sequence goes on along the minus strand of NW_027672932.1, from coordinate 32,599 downwards.
TAAATCAAATAAAAATGTACACAGAAAATTACTTTGAGAACTTTCTAAATCATCTTAGTGTTCACAGTATCCAAGATGAGTACATTCCTATGGAGAGTAATATAGTAAAGGAAAATACATTGTGTTAAACAAAGCCTTTCCTCCTTCACAATATATTTTAAAAATCTACCGACTTTCTTCTGTTCATTAAAGAAATATGAAACATGTGAATATTTGGGGACTGTTCAAAAAGGGGTTCCTGCTTATCAACAGAAAAAACATGGCTAAATCTACTGTAAGAAAAGTAAGTTATGAATTACTCAAAGGGAATAGTAAATTATCATTTAATAGAAGTTTAATGAACTAAACCAACACAAAAAAATAGAATAAAATGTAGTCAAGAATTGTTAATATTCATAAGCAGAAAATGTGTTTAAATACTTTATTTAGAAAATGTCTGAGTCAGGGGTTGTACACAGTAACATTGGAGGTTGAGCCAGAAGGTTCAAAATTTCAAGGCCAGCCAAAGTAAAATATGCAAAGTGGTAGTTCTCTTTCCAGTACTAATAAATGTATCTGAGAGAATAAAAAAATAAAAAATCCAAGCAGCTTAATTATCTCCAACTTGTAAAGACTCAAAGCAGGTTTTAATCCAAGTTTTAAAACTTACAGAGAATATTCAGAGTATCCAAGAGAAAAAAGATGGGTTACCTAGAAATGTGTAACTCTATAATTGTGAAATCCTTAGTCAAAACTTCACAACACAGAAAGGAATTTGGGGCAATTTTCAAGGGATGAAAGAATAAAATTATCAACCAAGACATTATATTCACAGCTACTATCTTTCAAAAGAGAAGAAAAATAAAGACTTTAAAGATAGAAGTGAACACACTATTCATCAACACTAGATCTGTTCTCTAAAAAGTACTAAAGATAATTCTTCTTAGTGAAATGTAAGTGTGCACAGCAACACAAGTCATATGAAATTCTAAAAATTTCTTGGCACAAACAATTCTATTTTATTGTAACGATGGATCACAAAACATGTAATTTTGCAATAGTATTTGAAAGACAAAAGCATCAAAACAAAACTGTTAATAGGCATATATACCAGTAACAATAATATAGTATTAAAAGACACAAATATATTGAATTTTTAATAAAGTGAAGTCAAGTTGATACTCATACAAAGTATGAGTAGGGAGACTCTTCGTTTTTAGATTTTTTTGTTGGCAAATTCAATTACAAAATTCTGATCAAAACAAACCTTGGCTATCTGACTTAACGCTAAAATTACAACTGTAGGTAGGCCATAAGATACTCTAAATCAAAGAACACACAAATACTGAAAGCAAAAGGATATAAAAATGGCACATACAAAAGTGACCAATCAAAACCTGGGCTGTCTAAATTATAGTACACAAAACATAGTTGAAGACAGTTACAGGACATAGAAGACATTTTAAATTAAAAAAAAAACTTTGAAAAGAGGCAAAAATAGAGAAAAGGAACCTTTCCCTAGGTTCTGAATTAAGAGTAAATACATTCGTACATCCTATTTCCCAAACACACAAAGAAAACATTGAGAGAGTTCAATGAAAACAAAGAATTACTGTTATCCTAGGATACATCAATCCCCACTTACTGAAAAGGGAAATACAGTGAAGCAAAATGGTAATTGCAAAGCATAAGACTTTGAAAATATTTTGAAACTATTGTAGACTTATAGAATCCCTGTACTTAATCACAATTGGGATATTATGTTGGATAGACAAATTTTATGTATTAAAACAAAGGTTAATAAATATTTAAGTGATAGTTATTTTGTAACCAACATGGAATAAATATTTGAATTAAAAGTGTTAGGGATGTTCAAAAATCCCTAAATATGTGTCAGTTGATTGAACACTCTTGGACATGCTGTTGTTCAAGAATTGAAACATAATGTTAAGTAGCATAAACATCTTTTAATGTTAACTAGAGTCTCCAAGTAATATTCAAACTCCAGTTGTTAGATTTCTCTGCAAAAAAAATTTCTTAGAATTGTATGAATATCCCTTATAATACAAATAACATTAGAAGAATATTTCCCTGCTAAAAAAATGTACTAAAAGTTACAGCATTCAGTTGAAAATACAGACATGGAATAAAGTAGATGGAGTTCTGAGTGAGTATGGTAATAAGCCCTCACATCAATAGCAAATTAAAAACATTGCACACCAGTGTTGTTACATTGTTACTCACAGAGCCATTATGGGGGATGCAAACCAAATATCCCTTGAAATAAACGGATGAGCCAATTTGGAATATAAAACTATAGAGCTTTGAAGTAAAAGAATTTATTCTAATTATATATTTTACAAAATGTATGTATACTAGGTTAGCTGAAATATGTCACAGAAATAATACAGCAGACTTCTATGTATATGACATCTCTAAACTAAAATACATGCTTTCTGAACAAAATAGAATGGTTTTGTGATAGGGAGACAGAAATGAGCCCTTGCATCATAGGAATTAATTTTTTTTTGAAATGTAAACTTTAGAGATACATTGCATAACAAATTGAATTAATGTTACTGAACTGTATATTTAAAAATTTGGGGACAGTAAGTTTTATTTTGTGGTTTTGATTATAATGAAAATTAAAAACAACACATAAAAGATAACTGCAACATTTTTCAAAGCTACATTTAAAATAATGTGGTCTTTATTTTATAATTAATAACAAACTCATCAGTATACAAATGATGGGCATGCATGTAATCTCAGCTACTAGGAAGTCTTAGGCAGGAGAATTGCAAATTCAAGACATCCTCAATCAATTAGTGAAAACCTCTCTCCAACTATGAGTGAAAAGGAGCTTGGGGTGTAGTTCAGCATTAGAGTATCACTGCCATCAATCCCCATTACATTTACATATAGAAAATTTCAATTTCTATTTACATGGGCAGAATGAAAGGCCAACCAAGATAAAATACAAAAGTCATAGACAAAAGAGGCTTAATATTTATACAAGCAAAAGCACATATAACATTACTGGCAATACAAACAAGAGTCATGCATATCTTGATTTGTGAAATAATTAACTGATATGAGGAAACCCAGTCTGTAACATGGAACCTCCTGTACACAATGAAAAAATAAAGAAAAAAAAATAACCACCCAAATTGTAAATACACACAGATGTATTATTTTAAACATCCTCTTATTCAACTACAACTTACACCATCTCTCAAAAGAGCAGTCTTAGTCCATCTTAACATTCATTCCATGGCAGATAATTTCACAGAAAATCGATTACACATATTCAGGAAGAACTCTGATAAGGAAATTTTAGTAAAAAAAATATGTACAAACAAGATTAGATAAACTGACTTATGATAGTAATGTATTGCAATGGGTTGACCTAGAGATCTCCAGAAATTTGCAAAAGTTTTCTGCAAATAATGGAAGTGGGCCTGGAGTTGTAGACTCCAGTGGAGGTCTTGCCTAGCATGTATGAGGCCCTGGGTTCAATCTTCAGCACCACATACAAATAAATGGGAAATTCATTAACAACTAAAAAATATTTTTAAAAAATTATGGTCTAGCTGTCAGATACGATTGACACAATGCAAGGGGAGTGTTTTGTGTTGATTTGAATGTACATAGACATTAGTGGAGGAAAAACAGGAGACTAGACAATTTCAAAGCACAAAACACAGGACAGGTTCTTTTATGATAATAAGAGAAAGAAATCAAAGCTTCTCAAAATTCTTTTCTGCTGGATAACATCTCAATCAACCTTTTTGAATTTAGGTTTCCTCCTCTACCTCAACTATGTTCTCTGCTATATGTGGGCCACAGTATTTGACATCACTGCATTCCTCTAAGGAAACAACATGTCAAGTGAAGGATATATATCATGCCAACAAATGAAATCATTAAGGATGAAAAGAAACATCATTAACATTTTCTTGTCAGCACCAAGAACTACCCAATCTTCTTTATTGATATCATAAATGTGAAACTCATTCTTGTGGATAAGTTCCCAAATGATATACTTCAAGGAAAGTAAATTAAAAAATGATACATAGGAATTCTGAAGGAAAGTTATGCTCACCCACAAAGAGCAGGTTGCTGTAGTTCTCTAACATCACTTCTCTATATAAATTCTGCTGAGCAGGATCCAGGCATTCCCATTCCTCCTCAGAGAAATCAATGGCCATATCCCCGAATGTCAATGGCTCCTGAAATAATAATTGATAGATCAATAGAACATGGACCAAACCATTATTCAGTTTTTAATTTGAATTTAGAGTTAGTAGAACTGACTTTCATGTAGGAGAGTGACTTTAAGTATGTAATAAGATACTTTCCATTTTCTAATTCAGAGGAAAATACAAAAGTCCAAAAATAGTATATATATATTTCATATCAGAGTGAAGTGAAGGATATATACCATAACCCAAGCACTGAATAAAAGCCCAACTGCTAACTTTTCTGCCATCAGTGAATGTGAAATTTGGCAGACATTCCAGATGCAAATCAGAGTTGTCAAAATATTCTCATAAGGTGATGCTGCCCAAGGGAGACAAAAAGAGTGGTAAAAAAGTTTTTCAAAACAGTCCGGTAGTTATTCTCTCTGCTTTGTATCCATGAGATAGATTGAGCTCTCCGATACAATTAGTTTCAAGTATCATCCATGACAAATTCCTAATGTGTAAAATATTTGTAGAATATTAACATTTGGAGACATGTAAAATGACACTTCCAACTCATAAAAAGACAAAGTTGAAAAATTTCAAGTTCTATAAGCAGTTCAATGAGTAAATAAATTTGGTACAATAGAGTCCCAGACAGCAGCATGTATGTGTTCAAAAGACTGAGACAAAGAAATGGTTAATAAAAGAAAAAAGACTTTTTAATATAATTGTATTGAAAAAATAATAGTAACAATAGTTACTTAAAACTCATACAACCAAGGAAATATAAACAAGGAAAATGATGGCTTTGAGAAATACATAATAAAATTATTAGTCATAAATGAGGCACAGGACGGTTGTCATCTCTGTGTGCCAAAGAAAGATGAAATCAGTATGACACACCAGAATTGTCCAGAGTTTTTCCACGTGGGAACTCCATGTGTCGATGAATCCTAATTACTTAAACATAGTTACTTTATTGGAAGAATTACCTTGACATCAGAGCATAATCACCCCATCTACATAAATAATCAATTAAAAATATTCAATAGCAAAATATTTAAATACTTGAGCCAATTGAAATTGTATGGTATCAAGATTTTATCAAAGGAACAACAACAAGAAAAATGAGGTGAGTAGATGATTATAATCACTGTTCACAAGACACAAAAAATAAAAATCCTGACATGTTAGAGTAAATATATTTTCCAAACTGTGGAGCACCCTCACTGTAACACTGTAGCCTTCTAGGTCTCATTCCTAAGCAGTGAGTGAGGTAATTCTGGGCAGCTAAGAAAATGATTCTATAAAGTCCACACACCTCGAATCCCTTTTGCAAAGAAAGGAAATGCTTAGTCTTCCAAAGTCACAATTCTCACCAGTTAACAGACACATACCTGGAGTTAGTTTAAGGTCCTCACCTACAATGTCCTTTTAAAAATATTTTTCTAAAAGAAAATGTGTGAATTTGCAGAAAATCAAATTGGGGTTGTGGCTCAGTGGCAGAGCACTTGCCTAACATGTGGTAGGCACGAGGTCTGATCCTCAGCACCATATATAAATAAAAAATAAAGGAACATCAACAACTAAAAAGTAGTTTTAAAAAGAACATTTTTGACACTGGTTGGCACAAGTGCCACTATTTCAGGTCTCAAACTTGCAGTCTTTCACCTAATTCTGATGCCACTTATAAATCCAGAATGTCATGTACACTGCTGATCAACTTCCTGTAAATTGGGGGACCTACAACTACCAAAGATAGAAAGGAACATTCAATAGAAAGGAGCATTCAATATTAATATATTAGTTATCTACAACTCTAAAAAATGAATTAAACACAACCATGATAAAATCCTAACAACCTGTTGCACAAATATAGAAAAATTGGCTTCTAAAGGCTATATGGAGAAGGCAGGCATAGAGAATGGTCAACAATTCTGTAGAGTAAGTTTACAGGACTGAAATATCTGACACCAAGATTAACTATGAACTTACAGTAACCCAAAAGGTGAGATATGTGGTAAGGAGTATAGAAACAGATTAGTGGAATTGAACTAAAAAACTAGAAATAAACTCAAAAAAACCACACAAGAGATGGCAGGACTTCCCTGGAGATGATATAATCTTTTTAATGAATTATGGACATCTTGGCATCTGTATGCAAAAAAATGAATTTGACACAGAACTTACAACTTTTAAAAAATGAAATAATTAATCTGAATGAAAATGTTAAATTTGTGACAGACAACATAGCAGAAATTTTATGTGGCTTCGTTCTTGACATGAAGGTTCAAAGCCAGAAGCAGGATCTATAAATGAGAAACTTAATGAACTTTTATTCTGTTGAAAACTATTCTGTATTTAGAAGTATGCTATTAACTGAATGAGAAGAAACTGGATTAAGTAGTTGCCAAACATATATATATATATATATATATATATATATATATATATATATATATATATATATGATAAAGGTCTGGAATAAAAAAATGTACAATGCACTCTTAAAACTCAGCAAAAGGTGCTGGAGTTTTGGCTCAGTGGTAGAGAGCTTTTCTACCATGAATGAGATACTGGGTTTAATCTTTAGCACCACATATAAATTAGAAATAAATAAAGGTCCATTGATAACTAAACATTAAAACACTGAGCAAGAAAACAACCAGTTTAAAAACGGGCACTATCACATATAATGATATTAGAAACTCAATAGGAGCAATAGTAAGAATAATATAATTAGAAACTATAATAAATATATACAGATACATGGAGATAACATTTGTGTATCTATTTACATCTGTTTTTCTATAGATATCTGTATATGTACATACATACATACATAGATTTATAATTATAGATCTATAAAATACTGCAGAATTACATAGTTTTAGCATATATCTTAAAAACCTTTATTATAATTCATTGATTAATAACTAATTGTACATAATTTATGCATAAATACAGAATAACCTGTAGGCTTTCACTTACAGAGACATTCACACAATAATATTTTATGGAGAAATGGTTGTAGTTAAGTGGTGCAGAATTTGTTCAACATGTGCAAGACCTTGGGTTTGATTACCAGCAGCACAAAAACAAATGCAATAGTTTCCACTAAGGCCATGACAACATAGTGGCATTTGACAGATATTTCATGAATCTACTCTAAAGTCATTTTCTTTGAAAACCACAGAATCCAGTGGGTTTCTGTGTCTCCTATATGTAGAAGAAACTTCAATGTCTGGAAAGTTCTACTTGAAATATTTTTACCACCCCCCTTAATTTCTAATATCATTAAGTTAAAACAATCAATCATGGCCCTAGTGTACCTTAAAGTCATAAGTAAAAAATGAAAATTTAAACAAAAAACTATGCTTTTCTTATGTTTCTACCTAATGCCCAGGTTTATTTTCTTTGGAGTTCATAAAGTCCCCAAATTATTCCTCCTGTTCAATCACCATGGTTCTGAGAACTCTAGCTGAAATGTACAAACTGCCTCTTTAGGGGATCTAGACTGATAGCCCTGCCCTGGATGAGCCCATGTATCAGTACGTTCTTAAAAGTCAAAGCCACAAGGAACAAATTGTTATGCCTTTTATCTTTGTAAAGGTTGTTGTCTAGTGAACAAAACAGTATTAAAATTTATACAAAATGTAAAAATAAGAAAACAGATTAAAAGTGACAAGGGATGCAAAAATTAAAAATTCTATAATTATTTGGGAGAATGTAAATGGGTGTTAGAAGAAACTGTTTTTTTATGTATAAAAATATCAGAAACTAAACACTGGTGATCGTTTTACAACATTGTCACTACTGTAAAAGCTACTGGATTGTAACCTTAAAAATGATAAATTAGATTTTACTTATATTTTGCCAGAAGAAGAAAAAAAGTTTTGTAAGAGGCACAAGAAAAAAGTCAAACCATAGCAAAAATAATAATAAACTTCATAAAAATAAGATTTAAAAAGACAAACAATAATGCAAGTGATATTTGCCCAATAAATAACACTATTTCCATAATAAGAAACATGTATTTGAATATGCTACTGCCTATGTATAATGATCAACAGATTGTTTTCTTATGCCTGACTTATATTTGTATCAGAAAAGCATGTCCGAGTAGCCATGAATATTGGCTATGTGTAATTGTAATGAATACAATATTTTGATAGAGCCACATTTTGGTTCCTATCATCCCAATTCACCATAGCCAAATTATGGAAGCAGTTTCCATTATGGAAGTAGTTCCCAATAGATGAATTAACTAATAAAATATGATACACACAATGGAGTTTTTTAGTCAGCTATAAATAAGATTTATTGAGAAATGCCACAATTTAAATGGACAGAAATTAAAAACATCATGCTAAGTGAAATAAATCAGATGGATCAAGGGTCAAATGTTTTCTTTCACATGTAGCAGCTACTGCAAAACAAAGGGAAAGGAGAATTGGATATCATAAAGATATAGGGAAGATTAGTGGAGTATAAAGAGATTGGGTGGGAGTGACAGGAAAGGAGACTATCAAATAAATTTTTAAAATCCTGGGTAGATAGAGATTCTCAAACTTAAAAAAACAAATAGAAATCTTGAAATGAAGGAAACAAAAAACCAAATTAAAAAACTCAATAGAAAGCATCTTCAACAGAATAGATCACTTGGAAAACAGAACCTGAGACAATAAAGACAAAATATATAATCTTGAAAAAACTAGTTTGACCACACAGTGAAGATGGTAAAAAAATGAGGAGAACATTCAAGAATTATGGGATAACAGGCAAAAACAAATTTAACAATTATTGGGCTTAAGGAAGGCATAGAGGTCCAAACTAAAGAAATGGACAATCTAATCCATGAAATAATATCATAAAAAAATCCAAACATGAAGAGTGGATTGGAGGGCTGGGAATGTGGCTCAAGCAGTAGTGCGCTCGCCTGGCATGCGTGCAGCCCGGACTCAATCCTCAGCACCACATACAAAGATGTTGTATCCACCAAATACTAAAAAATAAATATTAAAATTCTCTCTCGCTCTCACTCTGTCTCACTCCCTCTCACTCTCTCTTTAAAAAAAGAAAATAAATGATAAAAATAGAAGCTACTCCAACACCTGGAGACTAAAAAATATGCTATTGAATGAACAATGGGTTTCAGAAGACACCAAAGCGGAGATTAAAAAATTCTTAGAGGTAAATGAGAACACAAATTCAACGTATCAAAATCTCTGGGACACTATGAGGACAGTACTAAGAGGAAAGTTCATTGCATGGAGTACATTCCTTAAAAAAAGAAAAAGTCAACAAACAAATGACCTAAATTACACCTCAAAGTCCTAGAAAAAGAATGAATCAACTCCAAAAGCAGTGAAGTACATAAAAATAATTAAAATCAGAGCTGAAATCAATGAAATTGAAACAAAGAAGCAATTTAACAATTGACAAAATGAAAAGTAGGTTCTTTGAAGAAGTATATGATATATATAAACCCTTATCCATGCTACTGTATAGGAGGATAGAAAAACTCAAATTACTAAAGACCATGATGAAAAAGGAAATATCACCGTGAACACTACAGAAATACAGAAGATAATTAGAAATTAGTTAGAAAATTTGTACTCCAATAAAACAGAAAATATCAAAGATATCAAAAGATTTCTAGAATCATGTGATTTACCCAAACTAATTCAGGATGATATACACAAGGTAACCAGATCATTTATCAAGCAATGAAATAAAAGACACATTAAAAAAACTCAAAAAGCACACAAGCATGCACACATGAACACACGCACACAAATAAATAACCCAATCAACAAATGGGTCAAGGACCTGAACAGACACTTCTCTGAAGAGGATACACAATCAATCAACAAACATGAAAAACGGTTTATCTCTATCAATCAGAAATACAAACCAAAACTACTCTAAGATACCATCTCACTCCAGTAAGAATGGCAGCTATTATGAAGACAAACAACAATAATGGTTGGTGAGGATGTGGGGAAAAAGGCACACTCATACACTGCTGGTGGGACTGCAAATTGGTACAGCCAATATGGAAAACAGGATGGAGATTCCTTGGAAAGCTGGGAATGGAACCACCATTTGACCCTGGAATTCCTTTTCTTGGACTGTACCCAAAAGAGCTAAAAACAGCATACTACAGGGACACAGACACATCAATGTTTATAGCAGCAAAATTCACAATAGCTAAACTGTGGAGTCAACCTAGATGTCCTTCAGTGGATGCATGGATTAAAAAAATGAGGCATATATACACAATGGAATATTACTCAGCATTAAAATAGAACAAAATCATGGCATTTGAACATAAATGGATGGCAATGGAGAAGATAATGCTAAGTGGAGTTAGCCAATCCCCCCCCCCCAGAAAAAATGTCCAATGTTTTCTCTGATATAAGGAGGCTGAATCAGTGGGTAGGGAGGGGGAGCATGGGAGGAATAGATAAATTCTAGACAGAGCAGAGGGGTGAGAGGGAAAGGGAGGAGGCAGGGGATTAGCAAAGATGGTGGAATGTGATGGTTATCATTATACAAAGTGCATGTATGAAGACTTGAATCGTGTGTCAACATACCTTATATACAAATACAAGTGGAAAAATGTGATATGTGTGTGAAGAATTGTAATGCAAAAAAACTTACATGTATAATGACATAAATTGATGTGACCATACTTTATATATAGAGATATGAAAAATCGTGCTGTGTGTGTGTAATAAGGATTATAATGCATTCCACTGTTGTAATGTATTTTAAAAAATAATAAAAACTTTAAAAATATATAAAAATAAATAAATAAATAAATCATGAACTAAAAAACATCTGAAAAAAGAAAGGAAGAAAGAAATTGTGAGATAGGATGCATGTGGTGCTACACACCTGATCTATCCAGTGGTCTGGAGGCTGAGGCAGGGGGATCACAATTGTGAAGCTAACCCCAGCAACGGAGTGAAACCCTGCCTAAATTAAAAAAAAAAATAAGTAGTAGTAATTTTTAAAAATTAAATTAAAAAATTTTAAAGTTTAAGTAAAAATGTAAAAATGGCTGAAGATATAGTTCAGTAATAGGACACCCTGGTTCCAACCCCCAGCTTTACAAAAGGAGAAAGAACAACAATAAGAAAGTTTTTTTTCCCAAAGTTACAGAAAATAATATTTTAAATCTATAAATAATTGTATATATGAAAACAAAAATTCTATTCATCAAATGACTCCATAGAAGAGTACAATGAGAAGTGACAGATAAGAAACCAATTGCCTCACCTTTAACCAAACACTTGTAAGAAAGGAGAACAGACTGTGAGAGAAACACAGTCAAGAGCCGTGAACAGCCCCTTCAAATAGCAGGTATCTAAATGTCCCATCCTCACAAAGAAATCAACGTCTTTAGAAAGGAGAGACTGTACAACAAACTCACATTGTATACACAAATTGAGACAGTGTTGAAGAACATGTGGGGTTATCATGAAGGCAAGGTGGAGTCTGAGCCCCCCTCACTATTCATTTGTGGAAGCTCTTTTGCTAGGGAGCATCCAAGGCTCCCAGAAACAGACCTCGACTACAGCACCTGTTCATATGGGGACACAGCATGCTCTTCCAGAGCCGAGACCTGGGGCCTGGTTACAGAGAATGTCCATTTGGAAATAGATAAATAATAAACTATGGAAAATAACCATTTCTGGCAATCAGCCACATTTTGTTTGCCATTTGGCATACAGTTTGACAAATACTGTGAAACACTGTGTCCGTTTCATTTAGATGTCACATAAATGTTGCATTTCACACATACTCTTACTTACAAAGAACATCTTCAGAATCGAAAAAAATTCAAATGCAGATGAGCACATAACAGACTGAATTACACACACTGGGAATAGATAGGACTCCTCATGATAAAGAGCATTGCTTCCCTCAGGTTCATCTAGGATAACACCCCATCACAATTTCACCATGATTTCCTTGTAATTGAAGAAGGGACCAAAGCAAACAGTTTGAAAATTCTCCTGGAAGGTTGAGTTGATATGAAATTAGCCAAGAATTCTGAACTCTAAGAGCAAAAGCATGAGCTATCATTACCAGACACTAATGCATATTATAAAATTATCATATTGCAGTAATTTGAGGACCAAAAAAAATCACAAAGCAGAAATTTCATAGATGACTCCATATGTATGTAAATGTCATTTTTATTATGAAGTGCATTGAAAAGGCCTAGATAAATGCCACCATCTCCAGCAGAGGATTTGATGTGAATGAACAAGACAACCCAACATGAAGGGAGGTGTGGGAACTGAAGGCGCAGAGCACTGGTAGGGCTTGGGGGCAGCACGTGCGTGGTACTGGATTACACTCCAGCACCCCAAAGAAGCACATATTGAGTAGGATTATGTTTCAAAATTATATGAGAATAGGAGGCTCCTGGATTCTCTTCACACATGGATACAGCAAATAAACACCTACTTCTGTTTTGAGTCCCTCTTAAATAAAGTTATACATGGACTGAGAGACCTATGCATTGGACCACTCAGAAAATCTCTACCATCCAAAGGGCAGGCAAAGTTGGGGGACATGTGGGCATTAGTCCTGCCTTGAACAATGTGCCACATAATTGGGACAGAATACCCCCATCCAGTGGCACCCAGAGTAGAGGAAAACTGATTGGCGTCACAAATGGAGCACATGGGACACGAAATGACTTGTAGCTGGAAAAGCAATTTGTATGGTGCTCATAGAAGAAAGAGCTGGATATACACAAGTATCAGGACGAGAGAAAAAGGAGTGCTTTTCTATGGCCGTGGAGGGTCATGAGCTTTATCCATGGGACCAGGGAAGAAGGGGAGTGAGGTCTCAAGGGTCTCAGTTTATCCCTAGAAGGGATTTGCAGCATGATCTGCAAAGTGTGGTTGCTAACAGTCGAGCTCCTCTCTAGCCAGTCCCTAAGAGTAGACAGGACAAATGCAGTCCACCCAGCAGCCCTGCCTGAGACCTCTCCCCCCTACCTCAGTAATAACTCCAGGTCTGACCAGTTATTTCTGGAAGGAGTATGTCCAGGCACTCAGGGTCCCAACATTTTTCTCCATCTCATGGACTCCATCCTAACCCACCAAGCTTTGGGAGCAATGGCAACTGTGCATGTGCATATCTCCCTGGATCACAAAGGAGGGGCGTCACATTGATGTCTGAGTATTTCCCTGTGCTACAATCCACACCAGGAGTGCAGCAAAAGGGGTCAAAACCCTGTTTCTTTCTAGAACAGGCTCACACCACCTTCCTGCAGTGAGCACACGCAGCCTGGGTTCTAACCAACTGCATCAGGAATTCAGTCCACAGCCAAGTAGGAGAGCTTCTGCAGCCTGAGCCCAGCTGTGGGAAAGGCTCCTATCAAATAGGTGAAGGAACTAGTCCTCCAACGAAGTGAGTATGGAGAAAGAGACCTGCTCACATGGGGCTAGAATATCAGTTTAGTGCAGCCATTTTAAAAAATAGGATGGAGTTCTTTAAAAGCTAACAACCACTCTGGATGCATTTCCAAAGGAACTTGAACCAGTGTGTTAATAAATGGCTGCATGCCCATCGCTGTTCCAGGATCCACAGGAGTCAGGACAGGGAACTTGTGAAGTGGCTTCTGGATAAGGAGACTCCTCCCAGCTGCAGGGCAGTCACCTACTCCCCTGAGAAACTACTTCCCCTAAATGCACCTGCTCATAAGTCCACAGGTGGCTGATATGTACCAGATGCTCAGGAGACCTCAGATGAGCCAGGTGTGGGATCCCTGTGTCAGGCAGAGCCAAAACAGGACCAGGAAAATATCACAGAGGTCATGAGGCCCCTAGGAAATGCAGTGCACAGGGGGACACTGAGCCCAAAGACATCCTGACCATGGGTCTGGCCTGGGAGAGGAGGGGAGAATTCACATGCACGCACGCGCACACACACACACACACAAACACACACACATATTTTTTACTGGAAATGGGGACAGGGGACTTGAATTTGAGGAATTCATTGACACATGTGTACAGCTTTCATCTGGGAGATGCGGTTCTGGATCTGACATTTTCCTTCCCTTACATTTAGAACATTCAGGGGGACCCAGGCAGGAGGGCCACACCTGTAATCCCAGCCACTCAGGAGGCTGAGGCACATGTTCAAGGCCAGACTCAGCCTCTGTCTCAAGATAAATGACAAAAAGTACGAGGGATGTAGCTCAGTGGAAAAGGAGCTCTGCATTCAATCCACTATGACCCCCTGCCCCCCAAAATAGAAAAGCTCAGGAGGAAGAAAAACCTGAGACCCATGCAGATCCAGCCCCCTTGGGTAGAAAAAGGGCCCACAGACTGGTGATTCTCATGGTCCCAACACTCTGAAATGCACCACAGAAGAAATTCAGGGAGGAGACTTGAGCTGCCAATTTGTACAGGAGATACCCATGTATTCAAAAATAAGAACAAAAAGAATCCTACATCTTTAGAAACCCGAGAAATGTAAACTAAAACCCTATCAGAGAGAAAAATAAATATATCAATGAAGATAGGAAACAAAAGAATTCTAATAAACTCAAGGAGTTTAAGTGCTTCTTAACTATTTGTGCAAACTGTTTTGCTATTAAAGACACATGAGAGTCCCCCACCGCAGGGACTTGCTGCAATCAGTTCATATGACCGGGATAATACATTACTAGTCATGGTACATTCAGCTTAAAAATAGTATAAAATACCATGGGTAAGTTTTACACGGGTGCCATATGCAGGTGGTATTATGTGTAACTCTGATGCACTAATAAACAATCCAGCATGCTTTACTCTTAATGGAAGCACCCAATCCTAAATTTCATCCACAAAATTAAATATATGTAAACTTAACCAAGAAACTTTTGAATTATAAGAGCAAAAAATATTATTTTTTTAGCAAAGTCTTTTATTATAGTAAATATTTAGGCTGTTTGATTTTTGTCTTTTAGGAAAACATATTAATTATGGCCTACTGAAATTAAACAAAGGAGAAAGAAAGTCACCTAGTACATTCAGGGATAGAACTAGTTCTCATTTAACCACGTT
Organism: Spermophilus citellus; assembly: GCF_964194105.1. Lineage (NCBI taxonomy): Eukaryota > Metazoa > Chordata > Mammalia > Rodentia > Sciuridae > Spermophilus > Spermophilus citellus. The sequence continues at coordinate 17,352 of NW_027672932.1, read as the reverse complement.
GCATAAACATTTATATCTATGATTGCCTTAATATATGGCATGATTCTACTAGAACAGGTGGTTCCACAAAGTTTCACAAAATAAAGGATTTTTTTTTACATCTCTTTCATTTCTAAAATAAAAAACAGTGAGGCAGGAAATATTTCTTAGCTCAAAATAATCTCCCCTGTATTTCATGGTAAGGATTTTTAAAAAAAATTACTTGGAAATCATAATACTCAGAAAGTTTATCCTTTAATAAATAAATAGTATTTACTATGTTCCTATATTCTTCTCAGCATAGGATTCTAAGTTTCTCTTCATTACACCCACTGACCTATCACAACTACACAGATTTGATAAAGATAAGCCTCTTGTATCAGCAGGATTTTATGGTTAATATTTCATAATGATGACTATCTAAGCATATATAGATAAAACTATTATGGTGCCTGTTGTTAAAAAAGTGTTAGTTTTTAAAATACATAACAGTTTGCATATGACTTTTTAGTAATGTAAACAAAGGCTAATTTTTTTTGGCTTAAAATGGTGCAAATTTACTTATTCCCAGTTCTATACATACACTATGGTTTAGCTGGATCTTCTCTTCAGTATTTCACAAGACTGAAATCTGCTGTCAGCTGGACTGAGTTCTTGTCTGGAGGCTCTGAGACTGACCTGTTTTCACACTTATCCAGAGGGTAGGCCAAGTTCAGTTTCTTGTAGTGGTAAGACTGAGGTCCACATTTCCTTACCAGCTGTGGTTCTGGTTGTCATTTGAGGGCTGATCTTTGTTCCTAGGGGCTGGCAACATTCCTTCTCATGCTTTCCATCTCCCCTTCCTCTTCAGAAATAGTGGGTTTAAGACCCTCTTACCCTTAAGATATCTTCAGGTTCCCCATTGGAAGCATCTTTTTTTAAATTTTTTTTATTGGTTGTTCACAACATTACAAAGCTCTTGACATATCATATTTCATACATTAGAATCAAGTGGGTTATGAACTCCCATTTTTACCCCAAGTGCAGATTGCAGAATCACATCGGTTACACATCCACATTTTTACATACTGCCATATTAGTGACTGTTGTATTCTGCTACCTTTCCTATCCTCTACTATACCCCTCCCCTCCCCTCCCATCTTCTCTCTCTACCCCATCTACTGTAATTCATTTCCCTCTTTGTTTATTATCCCATTCCCCTCACAACCTCTTATATGTAATTTTGTATAACAATGAGGGTCTACCTCCATTTCCATGCAATTTCCCTTTTTTCTCCCTTTCCCTCCCACCTCATGTCTCTGTTTAATGTTAATCTTTTCTTCCTAGAGCAAAAAATTATAAGAGAAAAAAAATAATAAGAAGAAGTTATTACCTAACACGTGCATTGTGAAGCTGTTCTGTTACAATTGTCATCAAGGAATCACGACGACAACAGAGTCCTCCCACGAACCCACGTGGTTGTAAAAATCATACACTTAATTGCAATGGAAAAGTCATTATAAACCAAACCCTAACAAGGCCAATCTCAGCAACTTAGCTAGACCAGCGGTCAGAATAAAAACTAAAAACTACCAGGGAGAGAGCTCAGTGGTAAAGCACCCTTCTGTTAACTACCAAAACACAACCACCACCACCAAAAAAAAAAAAAAAAAAAAAAACAAACCAAAAAAAAAAAAAAAACCCAATAAACTCCACAAAACTAGCTTAGGAATAGGCAAGGTCCCTGTTCACCGCAGCTTCCCTCCTGCAGGAAAACGGTGTTTGGAAAATTGATTTTTTTTTTGGGGGGTGGTGCTGGGCATTGAACTCAGGAGCACTCTACCACTGAGCCACATCCCCAGCCCTATTTTGCATTTGATTTCGAGGCAGGGTCTCCCTGAGTCTCTAAGTGCCTCACCCACTTGTGGAGGCTGGCCTTGACCTCGCAATCCTCCTGCATCAGCCCCCACCCCCAGCTGCTGGGAATGACAGGTGTGTGCCATTGCCTGGCTTGGAGATTGGATTTTTCTAGTGGTCCCACCTGTCAATCACCACAGCCCTGGAAGACGCCAGGCTGCCTCGCTCACCTGCCAGATAGATAGGTCTTGAGCAGGGTCTGAGGCTGCCCCAGGGGATGGGGAGGCTGCCAGGAGTCTCCGCCACTGTCACGCTCTCCACCCGGCTGGCCAGGGGGACAGAGGGGCACTGTCCCCAATGGGCTCAGGCCTGTGGTTGCAGAGAGCCCCCGGAGTCAGGGTCGGCCAACTCGGGTTCCCCCAAAAGCCGGTCCCGCCAGACAGACTCCCTGCCCCACCTCCCTCCTGAGCCTCCCTGTCCAGGCACCAGGTGCCACTGCACACTCACCATCTCCTGGTGCCCAGCAGCCAAGCTTGCCCTTGGGAGCTTCGGCCCCTGCATGGCAGGGCCACCCGGGATCCTAGGCACGCGAAGCCTGGAGTCCAACTGCAGGAATCTGAGTGGAACCACGGACCACGGAGAAATAAATCCCATTCCGAACGCGGAGGCCCACCCCCTGCTGCTGGCTGTGCTCAGGATTGGACAGCGTTCAGTACGGGGGCTTCTGATTGGACAGGGAACCAGTCAGTCTCTGCTCTCCCAGGTCTGAGCCCAGCGAGCTTTTTTTTTTTTTTTTTTTTTGAGTGACAGGGGGGTGATCTCCGCTCCAGGCAAGGGGGACACAAGAATGGCAGGGTTTGGGTGCAACTTTTTTCTATTTTCTTTTCCTTTTGAGGTCTCAGCATTGGGTTAGGGTTAGGCTGACCAGAATTCTAAGTTCTGTTGGGTTTGATGTTAGGAAGTTGAAGTCATTTCTTGAAAGTTTCATCACTTGGACCTCCTCCTATAATAAGACCAACCAAAGCATCTTCAGGAGGCTGACTTGTCCTCTGTTTATATGTGCAAAATTCTCCAAGTAGAACTGGCCTTTCTCCCAGTAGGAACAGCCAGTGCGTCATGGCCAGCGCTGGTGGAGGCTCACTGTGGGCCTGGCAGGTGCCCTGCAGGAATTTACCACCCAGTTGGCAGTGTGAGAGCTGATGTTCCTCCAGCTGAGTTGAATCTATCTCGAGCCCACATTGAGGCTGGAGGCAGAGTAAGGAGATCAGCACAGAAGAGACCTGGAGAGCACAGACCTGGGTAAACCCCAGCTGCACCCGGGCTCCCTCACTCTCTGGCGAACTGCGGGTGTAATTCAGAGGACTCCACCTCTGAGCCCCTTCCCCAGCCCTAGTTTGAATTTTATTTAGAGACAGAGTCTCACTGAGTTGCTTAGCACTTGCTTTTGATGAGGCTGGCTTTGAATTCACCATCCTCCTGCCTGAGCCTCCCCAGCCACTGGAATGACAGGCATGTGCCACTTTTATTTTTCTTTTTGAGAGAAATACCTGAAGTGACCACAGGATAACAGCCTTGCACAGATCAAGGCCACCCTGAGTGTTCTCCCTGGTTCCCACCAGTCCTCTGGATACCAGGCAATGAGATCCTGCCTCCTCCAAAAACCAGAGATACCCTGCCCAGGTGTGCATCCTTAGTATCAGCTGAATATGCTGCACATACCAAGAATAAAGAAAAAAAAAGAGACATACTGTACCTGTTTGTCTTGATGCAAACAAAGCCAATGTGTTTCAAAAGAGAGCTCTGGTCTTGTTCCCCAATTCAGTGGTGAAAAAGTCACACAATACAGAGAAGTCGAGGGACTCAAGGGTCTGTCTCTTTAAGGAAAAACAATTTGGTTTTGATTGGGAGTCCAGGAAAGCCAATTCCAGGTTTTCCTAATTTGGTAAATAACTCCATAGACTCCAATGCACCCTGCTCCTCTCTGTCTTACTTAACCTTGGAGGACTCAAGATTACCTGCCCCCTGGGACCCCTGCACCTGCAGATGAATGTGGGGGAATCCTTTCTTTTTCATGCAGTGTCATGAACCTTCATCTTCCCACAGATTCTAACACCTTTGGCAGCATCCAATGGGGGAGCGGTTTAGAAAATTCTGGAATGTACCTAAAGACATTTCCTCATCTGAGTGTGATGCTATTAATTTGGTCCTATGGTCCTTTTTAGTATGTTTTATGTTTTTCTATTTTATTGATACTTCTTAGTTATACATGACCATAGAGTCCATTTTGGTAAAATTATCCAAACATAAAATATACCTTATTCTCCTTAGGACCCCATTCGTGTGGGTGAGCATGATTGTTACTGTATTCTTGATAAATGTCATTTTGACTTGAGTGAAAGAGAATGTCAGTGCAGTTTTAATTTGCATTTCCCTAATTGCTAGATACATTGCCTTTTCAGTATTTATTTTTTTAAATATATTTTCTAGTTGGAGTTGGACCCAATATCTTTAATGTATACATTTATTTTTCTATGGTGCTGAGGATGGGACCCAGTACCTTGCACGTTCTAGGTGAGCACTCTATGGCTGAGCCCCAGTCCCAGCCCCCATTTTCAGTATTTTTTACTTTTGTTTCTTAGTAACAGCAGACCAGGTCCTTGGGGAACCAGTTTTGCTGCATTTGTGAATTGGGAACATTTCTCTTGAAGAAAGACTGAGAAGGTCAAGGCACATGCCCAGGATTCCAGGGATGAGAAGTACATGGTTGTCTTGCCCAGGATGAGGAGAAGATTATGTGGGTGAAAAGAGGGAAAGAGCTGGGGACACCTTTGGGCCAGAACCTCTCCTTCCCCCATGAGGGAAATTATTCTTGCTTTTAGTTTTCTTAACCCAAATGAGAGATTTTCCTAAGCTACCAGTGCCACTAAATATACGTCCCTAGATGTAGCTCAGAGGCAAGGAAAAGTGAATAACCAACCCAGTGGTTCCAATACCAACAAGCTAGACCTTGGGCTACTTGGGGGCAAAACACTGGGTTTTACCCAATAATTAACAATCCAACAGCACTTGACACCCAATTAATGGGGGACACAGAATTGGATCGGTGGGTGTGGGGCCTGTGGGTGGCCAGCTGCAGGAGCTTGCCTCTGGGTGCATTCCTTGCATCTGGGAGGTTTTTCAACACCAATGAGATAAACAAAGTGGCGAGAACACTGGCAAAACCCTCTGCAATATTCTAGCCGGGAAAATTCATAAGCACTTTGAAAGCATCTTAATGTTTACCCTCGGTCCAATGTGCCTCAATCCGAATGAAACCATTTGAAAATAGTTGTCAACATGAAAAGCTTCTAAAATCTGCTGGTTTGTGGATTACTGCAAATCCATATGAGTCCATGGCTAAATACATAAGTAAAAATAGAAATCTAATAATGAGCATTTTCTTAAAACTTCTCTCCTGAAAACACTGCCCTATTTGCTTTGATAACTAAATGATCATTTAATCATTCCTCTATCAACACTTGAGGTCCATAAAGAACTGTGAAACATGTCTGGTTGGGGCAGAAATGCTGGGATACCAAGGAGAAAGTTACTGTGACCCTCAAAGGAAAAGATTCATAAATCACCAGAATGCAAGAATGCCCACAAAATGTTTGAAATTAAAAACAAGGGACTGGGGTTTTGGCTTAGTGACAGACCACCTGCCTAGCACCTGTGAGGCACTGGGTTCAATCCTCAGTACCACATTAAATAGAAATATATAAAATAAAGGCATACTGTCCAACTAAAAACTATTTTTAAAAATAAAGATCAGATTTATAAAAAAAAAAAAGCAACTCCCTGCAATGCAGCATTTCTCCTAGACCAGCTTCCTGGACCCCCAAATACTAGCATGATATGAGCAAGCTTAGAAAAATAGGTGAGAAATTACAGAAGTCTGATCTGGCCCCATCTCTAGTCCAGCCCCAATTAAATGTCCCTCTCCAAATAGCAACACCTCAGACCACGTTTTTGCTGTCTCTTTAGAGCTTTCTCACATTTTTTCCTTTCTTTCTTCTTGTGGTGCTGGGGATTGAACCTGGGACCTGGTGCATGCAGGGCAAGTACGCTACTGACCTCACTGTATTCCCGGGCTCCTCACGTTCTTTCCTGAATGTGGATCTGTTTTCTAAATAGGTCTGTCCATGTGCCTGACAAATGAAGTTCTTTGCCATAAAAACTAAAGAACCTACTTTTTCTTAGCTGATGTCCCTCTCTCTCCCTGGAATCCCTTCCTATCACATAACCTCTCACAGCCAGAGTCAGACTTGAGCTTTGGAATTGTGTGGGGTTTTTATTGTTTGGGGTCTGATATCACATACATCACTGGAGGGAGGTAACCAGCAGCTATGCATTTTTTTAAATAAGCAAAGAACAAGTTTTGGTAGCACATGTCTATAAGGCCAGGCATTTGGAAGGCTGCTTCAGGAGGATCACAAGTCAGAGGCCACAGTTGGCCTATGAGCAAGACCCTGCCTCAAAATAAAATATTCAAAGTTCTGACACTGGGTGAGTCTTCATGAACAATGAAGGGTCAGAATTCCTTTTTCAACAGTCTCCCCTTAGGATGCTGTGTGTAGGTGTGTGACTGTTACCTTCCAACAGGACCTAGAGCTGTTGCTGGTGTCCACCTGTATTAATAAATGGATCAAATGAAGTGAGTAAATAAGTAAAGCAATCAAAGATCTGACACTGTAGCTGGTTGGGTTCCCAGGGATATGGAGGTTAGGTTGTGTTTCTTGGCTCTTGTGTTCTTGCAAGAGAGGAGTTTAGATAATACATAAAATGTAACTAAAGTAGAGCAAAGCCCATTGGCCCAGAAATCACTATCAAGAGGGAGGGAGGAAACAGTGAGGCTTCTCTGACATCTCTAGGCCTCACACCCCTTTGCTCCTCAAGTTTATGGGAGATGCTGTGGGTGACTCCAGAGGCCTGCCCATGGACCAATTAAACTCTTAACTGGCAGTAAGATGACGTCGTATTTGTAGGTTCCTACTCCAGATGGTCTTCTGCAGAGACACCAAAGCAAAACCCGAGTGTGTGTGTGTGTGTATGTGTGTGTGTTTGTGAATTTTACTATAATAAAAATTTTATTATGGCAGCTATTATGAAGACAAACAACAACAAGTGTTGGCGAGGATGTGGGGAAAATGGTGCACTCATACACTGCTGGTGGGACTGCAAATTGGTGCAGCCAATATGGAAATCAGTATGAAGATTCCTTGGAAATCTGAGAATGGAACCACCATTTTACACAGATATCCTGTGGAGCCAACATAGATGCCTTTCAGTGGATGAATAGATAAAATATATGCGTTATATATACACAATAAAATTTTATTCAGCAATAACAGAATAAAATCATGTGTGTGGGGGAGATTATGGTCTTGTTCTCTTGGTTTCTGACTTGTAGAGGATAGTTTTTCTGAGATTCTCACCAGTATCCTTGCCTTTTTCAAAGGGGTATTGCAACTTACTTGTGTTTCTTGCTATCTAACTTTTGTGGTTTTCCAATATGAGGTATGAGGTAAAAGTGGATTTTAAGTGGATATTTTTAATGTAGGAGTTCACTAATTACTATTAGAAACAACAGATGAGCTCAGAACAGTAATAAAATTTAATATCATCAGTTATTTATGTGCATAAGAAAATAAGTAGCAAACATAAAATTGAAGAAAGTTCTAATGACCATAATATCAATAGCAAAATACTTGGGAATTTTTCAAGAAATGTGAACACTTGAATATTTAACATGTCTTGTTTTTAGAAAATATACCATTATCCCTAAGGCACCTTCTTTTTTCTGGTGACCTTAACTCATAGAAAAAAGATAGGAATTAAAAACTTCCCCCTGTGATCCTGAGGACAGGACTTAGGTATGGTCTACCAGTGAGCTCTATCATCATCCCATTTTTATTTTTCTTTGAGATATGGTCTTGCCAAGTTAGTGAGGCTAGACTCAAAGATGTGACTCTCAAGGCTAGCTTCCAGAGCAGCTGAAGTTACATGCATGTGCCATCAATTCGCCTTTTTTGTTTTCTTTAGTTGTAGTGGACAGAGTACCTTTATTTTATATATTTATTTTTATATGGTGCTGAGAATTGAACTCAGTGCCTCACATGTGCTAGGCAGGTGCTCTAACCCTGACCCCAGACCCAGGGATTAAATTCTTGACTTTAATAGTATAGGTTGGCTCAGGATAATATCTGGGTTTGCAAACGTGTAAAATGTCCCCATTTTGTGAGTAGAAGGTAGAGGCCACAATGAGAGAAAATGTCTATCCTTATCCTTGGAAGAGGAACATCAACTGTGGATTCACCTGCAACTTAGTATTAGAGGATTTCCCAGATATTAAAAATATAAGCAAAAGAGACATGAGGTCAAGGCTCTGAGGAAGGGGGTCTAAGTATTTCAAATTGTGAGGCATCAAACTGAGAAAAACAATGCTAAGGTAGCTGGGTATGGAGAATAGGGTCCCTCACATTTAACTGTAGGATCAGGATCCCAGAAGATATATAAGAAAACAAACTATTTACTTTTTACATTTTAAAAAGATGATCATGGGTAGGACTTGGTCAGAAGTCATCATTATCACACCCCACCCACACGCCCACACACATTACTTCCCTTTTACTTCTTCCCCCACTTTAGCAGTCAAGCCAACATCCACTCCTCAAGGTGCATCCTTGCATGAAGTTAAAGGACTGAGCCACAGTACCCTGGGGATCACAATGGGCAGATCTTTGCCTAGCTTATGGCAGAAACTAGCAAAGGAATGGCAGAGTTCAGGAACATCCCTGTCTCTTTTCTCTCACAAACAAATAACTAGAGATTTCAATTATAAATTGATGGATGAAGTGAACTTGGGAGTATTGGGCCAAATATTTGCAACACTGAAAATATAAATGTTCAGCAGCCTAATGTCTTATTTCTTTTTTATCTTTGTTTTTGTTTTTAATGCTGTGGGTTGAGCCCAGGGGCACTCAACCTCTCAGCAACATTCCTCATCTTTTTTTGTAATTTAGTTAGAGACAGGGTTTCACTGACTTGCTTAGCCCTTCCCTAAGTTGTTGAGGCTGTCTTTGTATCAGCCTCCAGAGACACTGGGATTACAGTCATGCACCACCACACCTGGCTAAGGTTTTATTTCATTATTTGCACAAGAGCAGTTTTTTATGAAATATAACCTACTGAATGCTCTCAAAATATTGCACTTTGTCAAAGACTCAAAGAGATAGCTTATTAACTTTATATTAACAAACTTAAAGAATATTATTTTTCTTATGCCTTGGCTTCTTTTCATTTGATAAAATCAGGTTAGGACATAGTTTTCTAGTTTCTTTATTCTCTTTTTTTGGGGGGTATACTAGGGATAGGTCTCAGTATCACTCAACCACAAAGCCACTTCCCCAGTCATGTTTTTTTTTTTTTAGAAACAGGGTCTCACTGAGTTGTATAGGTCCCTATTAATTTGCTGAGTCTGTCTTTGAACTCGTGAATTTCCTGCCTCAGCCTCCCAAGCCATTGGGATTGCAGGTATGTGCCCCCACTCCCAGTTTCTTCATTCTTTTGTAGTTGTCGTTTTCTTTTGTTACATAAATTCAAGTTGAATAACAGTATGTTTAACAATACAGATATAGAGAAAAGCCAGTGGTGTAGGTAAGCAATTTAACATATCCACCAGAAAGTACATTATATATTCACCATGGTGTATTACTCAACCATCAATACAAACTTCTCTCATGGTCAGCAAAATAGATGAAATTGGATGATGTCATGCTAAGTGAAGAAATACACAGTAGTGTCACATCTCATATGTTAACTAATATAATATCATGTGCCAGTACAATAGTGATTAGTATGACTGAGGAGTGTGTGGGGGCATCAAGGGCAGAAGAAGGTGTTTGGATATTATGAATACATGTATATGCATATATATAAACATCACACTGAATCCCATTAGTATGTGCAATTGCTATGTGATGATAAAACCCACCATCTCTCATAATTATCAAATTCTGCACTAAGAACACAATCCTGCTGTCTTCTGGAATTTCCTGTATATGATGCGATATTATTGATGCTGCTCCCTGATAACAACCCGGCTCTCCCTACAAATCCATTCTATTTTCTTCCAGGCTCTGAACATAGAGTATACAATGTATTTATGCATCTGGATCATCTCACTTAGCCTAAAGTCCTCCAGCTTGTCTGTGTTATTGGAGAATATTCTTTTGTTTCTGGGGTTTGGACCCAGGGTTGCCTTACCAGTGACAGAGATCCACCATCATTTTCTTTTTCAGTTTTAAGACAGAATGTTAACCAAACTACTAAGGCTGGCCTTCACATTTTGGCAACACTGCTATATACATCATCTTTATTTTAAAGTTGAGTAATAAGTGAGGTGTGGAGGCACATTTCTTTTGTCATGCTAGGGACTCCATAGGCTAAGGGAGGAGAATTACTATATTGGAGCCAGCCTCCCATCTTGGTGACACACTCTGCACCTTAAAATTCCTTGTCTCAAAATAATCGTAAAAAAAACTGAAAAGGTTATATATGTATGTTGATACATTTGTGTGTAAACACAATGATAAATCTCTCTTTCACTATTATCTGTAACATACCATAGGTTCTTCTTCCTGAGTTATTCTTTGGAAATTTAGGTTGTGGATAGTACTGCAGTTATCTTGGGAGGGTAGATATTCCTAAAGATGGAATTTATTTCCTTCAATTGTTGAAGTGGTTAATGTCAGCTGTCCATTTGAGTGGACTGAGATACCCAGAGAATTGGTGTGGAAGATCTCTCCAGGAGTCTGTGAGTGTGCTTCCAGAAGGCTGAGTCAGAAAGCGTGGGGAATACCTGTAATAAACATATATATTGGTGTTCAATAGGTTTGATTTGGAAAAAAACAAGAGAAGCAGTCACTCATTTATGCTCCAAGCTTCTTGACGTCCCATTTGGGGACTTGCACCATTGGCTCTACCTGGGTCTTTTTAAAAATTTTTATTTGTTTTAATTAATTACCCATGACAGTAGAAAGTGTTTATATACTTTGATATATCATACATAGATGGGATATAATTTCTCATTTTTTCTGAGTATACATATTGTAGAATCACATGGGTCACACAGTCACGTACATACATAAAGGACTAATGTCCGTTTCATTCTCTTTCTTATTCCCACATCCCCTATCTTCCCCTCCTTTCACTTTCCTCTACCTAATGTAAGTTAATGTGATTCTTTTTTCTTTTGCATTACAATTCTTAATACACATATATACCACTATTTTTGTATCTTTTTTATGTAACGTATGTTGACACTCAATTCAAGTCTTCATACATGTATTTTGGATGTATGACATATTCCACCATCCTTGCTAATCCCTGTCCCCCTCCCTTTTCCTCCCACCCCTCTGCCCTATCTAGAATTCATCTCTTCCTCCTATGCTCTCCCTTCTTACTCCATTATGAGTCAGCCCCCTTATGTCAAAAAATATTCGGCATTTTTTTTTATTTTAGAGGGGAGGCATTGGCTGACTTTACTTATCATTATCTTCTCCAACTCCATCCATTTACATGGTAATGCCACGATTTTATTCTTGTATTGCTGAGTAAAATTCCATTGTGTATATATGCCACTTTTTAAATATATCCATCCACTGAAGGGCATCTATGTTGGCTCCATAGTTTAGATATTGTGAGTTATGGTGCCATAAACTTTTATGTGGCTGTGTCCTTGTAGTATGATGTTTTTAAACCTTTGTGCTTAGACTGGGCAGAGGGATAGGTGGGTCAAATGGAGGTTCCATTCCCATATTTCCAAGGAATCTCCATACTACTTTCCATGTTGGCTGCACCAATTTGCAGTCCCACCAGCAGTGTATAAGTGTACATTTTCCCCACATCTTCACCAACACTTATTGTTGTTTGTCTACATAATAGCTGCCATTCTGACTGGAGTGAGGTTATATCTTAGAGAAGTTTTGATTTGCATTTCTCTGATTCCTAGAGATGTTGAGCACTTTTTCATATATTTATTGATTGTATATCCTCTCCTGAAAAGTGTCTGTTCAGGTCCTTAGCCCACTTGTTGAACAGGTTATTAGTTTTTTCATTAACCAGGATCATTTAAGTCCTCTGTCCTGGACCACAGCTGCTTCATTTGCTTCCTCATATTGTGAAGCTTCCAGTTTCATGGACTGAGCTGTTACCAGTTTCCCAGTGTTGCCATCCTTTAGGCAAACATTTGGTGACTATTACTCCCATGATTATGTGAGTAACTATAATAAGCTCCCTTCTGTATACATATGTACGTTTTTTATGTATTCTATTTTTCAGAAGAATCCTAAAAATACAGGCATATTCTCAATGTCTGGGTCATATTGCATCTCTAGTTATAATTTTTTGAAAAAACCCTTATAGTTTTTTTAATGTCTATTCAAATTTATATTCCTGGCAAGGATGTCTAAGTGTCTTCTTTTCTGCATATCCTCTGCAGTATGTGCTACCTACGAACATTTTGAGGATTGAGCCCAGAAGCGTGTGATTGTATCTCATTGTGATATAACCTGAAAGCATAAAAATTCCAGAAGAAAATGAGAATTTTTTTGCCATTGGTGTTGGCAATGGTTTTAGATAGAATATGCAGAGACTGGGCAAGGAAAAACAGCTGAGACTATATAAAGCTAAAAATGCTTCTATACAGCAAAGGAATCAATCAATGAAATGTAAAAGTGGACTGGGTTAAAGAAAACCATTTCTAGCCACATGTCTGAAAAAGCTCAAAATCCAAAATATAAGAAACTTACACAACTCACCAAAATTTAATATAAACCCCTCATAACCTAATTTAAATATGGTAAAATACTTAGATTCTGCCCTAAAAATTAAACAAGTGTGTAAAGACATATGGAAGTTACTCAAGATCACGTATTAAGCTACGTAAAATGATAATTTAGCTTTTCTGCTTTATTTGTTTCACAGGATTATGGGTGCACTCTCTCCATTTTTCACAGGGTATCTTGAGATCAATTAGCAAAATGCCAGGTTCTCATTTTCCCAAATTATGCTTCCTCATTATTCCATCTTAATTGCCAAGAAAGTGTTGAGCCTGGAAAACAACAAAATATAGATAAATTGCTAGATAATCATCAACTTTGAAAATTACTTCAGAAATCAATAAATACATTAGTAGACCCAGATGTGAAGAAATATAAAATAGACCTACAAATTAACATTTAACTTTACAACTGCTCAAAAAATACTTGCAGTTATGCTGATATGGGAGCACATGCCACTAGTCTCGACTACCTTGAGGCCACAGAAGGAGGAGGATTTAAGCTAAGGAATTTGAGGCCAAAATGGCAAAAACCTAGCTCTAAAAATTGACTCACCAAAAAACCAAACAGTAATCACATTTTTAAAAAGGAGCCTTCATGGGTGATTTCTATGAAACATGTAATAAGGATCAGTAACAATAATTCATGATCACGTCTAAATGTAGGAGAAGAAAATTGACTAATTCTTTTTGTAAGGCCAGAAATATCAGCTAACACAGCATAAGAATGGAAATTGCAGAGCACCTTTTTATAGATGTTGACCCAGATATTCAAAACCCCTAGCAAACTGAGAACAACAACAAAAAGAATGATTGGACTTCATGACCAAGAGGGACATTGTCATATGGGAAGTTCCCAAAAATCATTTTGATAGAGCAAAGCTCTTGAAAATCACTTACCAAATTACTGTAAAACCTATGACCAGAGGAAAATTCTTTTTCAATCCACTTAACAGCAGCTATGAACTGTTTTCATATTTAAAGGTGTGAACTGAAGTGTTTCACAAACTACTTTTAGAAAAAGAAAAAAATGTTTGCTTTTCTGACTTCTAAATATTGTTTGAGAATATGAAATGGGATTTTCATCAAAAATCAAATAGCATATGCAGATGATAGTATTATTTCTATAATGTTTCTAAGCAATTTCCATGAACTAATGAAACATAAGAATAAGTTCAATAATGTCATGGGTTAAATGGTCAACATTAAATCATTTAAATTATATACAGTAGCAATCAGCAGTGTTAAAATGACAAATATAGGAAAAATAATCTGAATGAAAGTATTAACAAAAGAATTGTTCACTGCAAAGTAAAAAGTAAAGGTGAAAGTAAAATGCAAAAAAAGATCATGGAAATGAAATGGGAAAACTGTTAATATTCAATGATTAAAAGTTTGGTTTGGGGTTTTAAGGGTTGATAGGCTTCCTCCAGACTAGCACACAGGGTGGAGCTGGACTTCCTCCTCCCTCTGGCCTGGCATGGTGCAGAGCTTCCTCCTCCGGTCTGATATATATTCTATATATGTCAGTTAAGTTATTAATTGTGTTATTCAGCTCTATAGTTTCTTTATTCAACTTTTGTTTGGAAGATCTATCCAGTGGTGAGAGAGGTATGTTAAAGTCATCCCAGATCATGTTGTGGTCAATTTCACTCTTGAACTTGAGAAGAGTTTGTTTGAACATAGGTGCGCCATTTTGGGGGGCATATACATTTATGATTGTTATATCTTGTTGGTGTATGGGTCCCTTGAGCAGTATGAGATGTTCTTCTTTATCTATTTTGATTAACTTTGGCTTGAAGTCTACTTTATTTAATATAAGTATGGAGACCCCTGCTTGCTTTCAAGGTTCATGTCAGTGGTATGTTTTTTTCCCAATCTTTCACCTTCAGTCTGTCTTTTCCTGAGTCTCCTGGAGGCAGAATATTGTTGGATTTTTTTAAATCCAGGCTACTAGCCTATGTATTTTGATTGGTGTGTTAGGCCACTAACATTTAAGTTTACTATTGAGACATGGTTTGTATTTCCAGCCATCCTTATTTTTGCTACTTGACTTGAAGTGTTAATTATTGTTTAATTTTTAATTGGTATCCACATATAAAATCCAACATTTTAATTGAATATGTGTAGTGTTCAAATTAGTGCAATTTCTACCTTCTAAAATATCATTTTGATGTTTGAAATGTGTGAACTCTTTAGAATGTCCACAGTCTAATAATTACTTATACATTTCAAACTATGTGCTATAAAACCTAAGAGTTACTCTTCCCTCTTAACTGCTTTATGGCACTCCTTGCCAACTGTCTCTTAAAACAGATATAAAAAGCTTTTCTCATTTGTGGTTCTTTGTGATCAACTTTTTCAGCTTCAACATGTGAGTGCAAACATACAGGATATGTGAAATATGAAAATCACTAGAAAAAGACAGTCTCCCTGGTAAATCCAGAAAAAAGAATATAAATTTAAAAATTGTAAACTATAATCCCAGTGCTCTGTAAGGCTAAGACAGGAGGATGCCAAGTTCAAATCCAGCAACAGCAAGGCCCTGAGCAACTTGGAGATCCTGTCTCTAAATAAAATACAAAATAGGAGTGAGGATGTGGCTCAATGGTTGAGTGCCCATGAGTTTAATCCCTGGTACTCCCCAAATATTTTAGGGTTAACATTTAATCACTAGGCCTTAGTAATTTTTGGTGAGATCTATATATAAATGTCATATGCCAATTCTTATGAATTTATTTTATTTAATTCAAATATTATATAAATATTTTTACAGTATAGGCTTAAATTGATCTATATTATCATGTAAAAAAAATAACTTAAAAATTGTTTTAGATGTAGCTGAATGCTTCCAATCCCATTGACTCAGGAGTCAGAGGATTGCAAGGCCAAAGTTCAGTAACTTAGCAATATTTTTCCCCAATATACAAAATGGCTGGTGATATAGTTTAATGACTAAGTGCCCTGGGTTCAATCTGTGGTACAAAGGAAAGGAGGATTTTAAAATTGCCTTGTCTCAACAAAAACAAATGTGAAATTTAAAACCCAAAACTGCATTCTATCACTTTTCTGTGACAACCAGAATCTTCTTTAATTCATTTTAAACATTTGAATCCTATACCATCCAAGTTTTCTAACTCTCAATAAATGGCATGTTTTAATCACGTGTGTCTCCAGGCCATTAGATGAATTTAAGATCAGTGTAGCTGAGGAAAATGCAGTCATACAAACTGGAGTGTGCAGGTGCCATGAATTTGCAGTAATAGTCATGAACTCATGGATGGGTTGTTTATTGCATTGAAACTGTTGGAAAATTGTTTTCTGATGGTAAATTTATATATCAGTATTGGGAAAAAACTTAGATCCTTTCCTGATAGTATGCTTCAAAGAAAGGGACACAATTTCATGCAATAATGAGGAGAACTAATCTTCATACAGGTAGTGGCCAGGAGAAAGCACAGTCTGGTTATTCTGCTAGCTCCAGTTTTGAACCACAATCATCACTAAATGATGTGCATCAATTATATATGGTTAAAGTTATGTAAATGTACCATGGTAGGGTTTTGAAGAAATATCTATAGTAATGTCCCTGCTGAGGTTCCATTGTTGTTAGGAAGCATGCTGGGGAATGGGAATGATTCACAGATGACTGAAATCCTAAGCTATGTACCTTCCCAGCTGTGCACATTATGCCTGGCACAACATGGTCCAGGATATCATGAGACATAACAGAAGCTCTCTGACATCAGGGAGGTAATCTGAGAAACACCCCTCAAACAAGGGTCTACGGAGTGATACTTCCAGCTTGGTCCACAGATGCACTATCGTACTGGGCACTCATGTCCTTTATGCACTGAAGAAATCAAGCTGCCCCCTAGAGTGGGCATTCCGTGTGGAAGGATATGTAAATCACAGGGAATCTAACACAGATTTCTGAAATAGGATACATTTGAAGAATAAGAATATGGTAAGAAGAAGGAGAGGCCAAGTGAGGAGATGAGAAAAAAACAGATCACACATGAAAAAGAAATTTAAAAAAAATCAGAAGTTTTGTTTGTTAGAGCTGATAGTAAAGACTATCTTTAGTATCTGGATCCAGGAGGGAGTCCTGTTAGATATGGTGCTGTCACTAAAGTCAGGGGAGGCTGTGTGATACATGCAAAATCATCTGTGTTGCAACCACCTAGTGAGGACTGCTCAGGCAGTGGACACGAGCTGGTGGTCAGGACAGAAGTAGAGAGAATTACAGGAGAAGGACACCCCACTGCAAGTCAGGGTTATTTGGACCCTCTGGGTGGGCACATTCCAGGGTGAAAGTGAGAGGAAGAAACATCTCTTCTCCCATATGCAATCTGAGCACCATCCTGTTCATAACAGAGAGGAAATAGGATCTGTCACCCCTAACAACACATGTGCAGACTTACAGCTTGGGGTTGTCCTCATCACAGAGCTCAGCTTCACCACTACTGCCAACCCTCCCCATGTCCTCTTGGTATTCACTAACAGACAAAAGGGAGATGGAGAATTGAGACAGGTCTTGCTTCAAGCAAGTGGGTTTGGGACTGATATCAGAGTAGGCAGAAAACTCTTACATGTGGCTCTTTGTGTGCTGGGAATCTATGAAGAGCACTAGGAAGAAATGACTGACACCACAGAGA